>NW_027526203.1:181421451-181467114 GCF_048455015.1 Haemaphysalis longicornis
ATATAAAAAATAATCTGCAAGAAACCAGGTATGGCAGGAGCAGGTAAAAAAACTAATTTAGGAAGGGGAAAGCAAAGTGTTAAAAAGAAAACAATTGGAAAAGAAGGCAGTGAAAATAAGGTACTGTGAGCAGAAGCAGCGAGTGAAGAGAACCTGTGTTGTTTTAAAGGAAACCCAGCACACTTACATGGTAGCTATCAATAGGAAGCAAGCATATCAAGAAATGAAGGGGTCTCTGACAGAAACCCACTGCTTCTGCTCCAAGCGATGATATTATAGGTTAGCTCAGTTACGTCCGAGATGAAAACGTGGCCAGCTCAGTGTGCGTGATGCACAGGTGTGTCTTTTTGTACGAGGGCGGTTGCTTGATTCATTCGCTGTCCTGAGGCGCACACTAGGGCTGATTTGCAGCTGAGGGAGAGTGTTCCAGCAGCTTCTGATGCTCTCATGGCTGCCGGGAGCCAAGTAACTTATTGAAGTGGACAGGTGGCCGTTGATCTGGCAGGTGACGCTTTCTGCCTCTGGGTGGGGAAATTGCAGACAAGGATCGTGCCGGTGAGGTGGCTGGTGTTGGCAAGTCTTTTGTGGAGACCACAGAACCTGTAGGGCATGCGCATCGGATGTCGCATTGCATCTCTCTGGCCGAGAAAGAGCTCCAGAAGTTGGGCCAACTGCTTTTGCTGCTTGCATTCCAAATATCTCCATTGCCAGGAAGGGAACTGTCAGCAGGAGATGAAGAAGTGCTCTGTTCATTCTATTAAGTTGGAAAATGTGCAGAGTGGCGAAAAGGACGAGTGCTTTGCCAGTACCTGGTGTTGCTCAGTTTTCATTAGCCCAGGACTTTATTCAAGGGGGTTGGGGTGCCGTCGATCTGGCAGGTGACTCCTTCCATTGGACGGTAAAGATGGCAGTTGGGGATTGCGCAGGCGACTTTATTGCGGATACCAAGGAACCTGTAGAGTATCCTTCATCTGTTACCCCTTTCAATTAACAAAAGAGCATCAGAGAAAAGGCATCAGTCAGCAGCCAATTTCTTTAATGGGTATTCCAAGTATCGTTGTCTTCAGGAACGAAACTGTCTGCAGGACGTGGCAGATATTTCTGTGGCAAAATGCGAAGAATGGCAAAAACTCTGGCTGACAACAGGGCAAGGAATATTTTGAATTTGAAATGGGTCAGCAAAAACCGTCAGCCCTTGCGTCAAAAACCATGTGGTGAAGCTGCACTTGAAACCACCATGCTTTAGTATTTCCTCACGGTTGTCGCACAAGGAAGGGGTAGGACACTGTTGTCTCTTGGAAAAGAGTATGCTGACAGGCTGCGCATATGAGCTATTCTTCAGTATGTCACGGGCATTTTTTGTTCGCCTCTTTGGTAGCTGCAATACATTCCTTGAGAACAGCCAGCCTTGTGGCAGGGAAGTTAAGCCCGGTGGTAATGCTGCCTTTTCCTCTTCCGACGTATTCTACAGCGGATCATGTGTTTGTCTCACCTCACTTGAAAGTCCGTCGAATCACTTTAGAAGACGCTGCATTCACTATTTGTCGCATCACTTACTGCTAGTCTGCATGCATTGAAATCACATGGATTGTGCAGGAACAAACAGGGAACTGGTGGCTGGTTTCTCAGACTTCTCTCAGGAGGGTTCCTGAAAAAGTCAAGTGCATAAATGCCGGAAAAAAACACAATTGCTTTCCACACTTCAACACCATTAGCGTGCCAATGTAATGACAATACAACAGCACTGCTACTGTGTAATCCAAGTATATAACCTATGGAAGCTATAAACTCATTCATGGTCTCTCTACTCGTACACACATATATACTATACAGGGTGCTCCAGCTATCGTGCACCAAGGTTTTAAAAAAGAGCAATGGCATTATTCGAAAAAAACCTCGTAATGTTTCCAGTAGAGTGGAGTAGCGGTCAGTAATTTTTTTGTTAATGAGATTTCATTAATTAAATGTAATTATCTTACTCGAGGACTACTGTCCTAATCATTAAAGTGTCAATGAGGCACTTGTAGGTTCCCATGAGGGGCATCTAACTGCTGTATTTTCAGTGAGAGGCACTTGTAGGTTCCCACGAGGGGCATCTAACTGCTGTATTTTCAGTGACGAACTAATTGCATACTCATTTATACTGAATGATAAAAAACCCTTCATAACCACGCGTTTTATGAAGACATGATGCAGTGTTAGTCAGTTGCGACTGGCACGGCTGAGTTTTTGCTTTTAGAGGGCAGACATTTGGCGTTTTCAGTTTTTTTACTGGCCTTTGATTTGTCGCCCACATGGTACGAGGTAACTATCACTGGAATTAATGTGGTATACAGCCATTGGTGAAATGCTGCACGGAGAAATTAGGTATACAAACCCACCTTGCTAGCACGTTGGCTTAGTGCTGAATCTGCGTGACTTATGCCGAGGCGATATAATAATAATAAAAATGTACAGTTGGGAAGTGAGCGGACAGCATAAAAAAATGTTAAAGAAATGGAAGCAGCGTAATGGGCGCGTGGTTGGGGGGAGGGTAGATATTATAGCCTCGGATGACTGCTAGGCTGAGCACGTAGGTAGGGTGTCTAACAGATTAAAAATTCACATGCAGAGCGCCTGCCACCCGCCCACACACACACACACACACACACACACACACACACACACACACACAAAATGCATGCAGGCACCGCTAGCCATGTCCGGCTTTTCAGAACTCAAAATAACTGATTGGGTTATCAAAATGTGGCCACCACAGATTTTGCATGCGCAACACAGATGACGGGAAGCTTTGACAGCTGCCAAGCGCGTGCTAGTAGCAGGCAGCTGAGCCAGTGGTCGTTTGTGCTTGCTAGGGGGGTTATGTCACAGCAGAAACCTACCTAAAGCACACAAAACCACCCGAGCTGAAATAAATAACAGCCAAAATGGACCTACAATAGATGAAACAATGTAATTGTAAAAAATAACGTACGTAAATCCTTACCACAGCTAGCTCAGGCGGGCCTTTGTTGACCTGTATTAAAATGTGAAACTAACCTAAAGCAGGCAAAATAACGCAAATAGAAAAAACAGTGAGCCGACCCAACAGGAAACAACCACGGTGTTTAAAAAGATTCAACACAAATAGCCGAAACTGACCTAAAAGAGGCAAAACCATAAAAGCGTACAAAAACCGTAGCTGAAATTGACCTAAAGGTAATGAAATTACCCGAAATCCCACTTAAAATGCATAAATATGTCATAAATAGATTATATGCATGATAAAAAATTCCACTCTTCAAGTAATATTCATTGAATAATGAAAAATAAAAAAATGAACAGCAGTAAAACTAAACGAACCCTGGTTTGGATGTCTGCTACACAGGAGCAGCACCAATACACTACGACAACAAACTGCTCTGAACGGTTATATTGAGTGCCACAAGCATGGGAATATAGGTTCAAACACGCCCCTAGATGGCGCCATGCATCACTTGGCTGTGCTGACTAGGGAACGCCTACAGTAAAACCCGCGGTTTATAGCGAACTGCAATATGCTCCACGATTAGTTCGATATATCCAATAGTTCGACATAGCCGAACACACCTACAACGAGGTTTTTGTTACGAGTTTGCAATACGTGGGACCCCCTCACCCCCTGCCCCCTCCTCCTGCCATCCCCGCATGCAGAAACGAACACAATAAAGTATGCCATTACCATACACAGAACAATCTATTTATTGCAAGCAATAAAGCTAATTTCTGCTATAACTACCAACTTTCCCAAAAAGCGAGGATTCTTGTTTTCACTTTCGATGTGGCGGCGTCGACTGGCACAGCATTCTCTACATAAGACATCATTTTCATCAGTTGTAGTCCGTGTCCTTCAATATCGAAGTAATATTGGTGGAGCACATTAACTGCCGAAAGTGCTTCATTAAGTATCGGATGGCTTTCACTCGCGACATCCTCCGCCTCTTCGGTGCCTCCAGCAGCACCAGCATCCATGACATCGATGACGGTGTTGGCGTCCGAGGGGCTCGCAGTGAAGGCAACATCGTCGTCAACACTCAGGCCGTCCTCAAAGGGTACTCCTTTCAGTTCAACATCGCGAACGTTGGCAAGCTCTTCTCACAGTTCATCGATGCTTCCACCTTGGTCCAGACTCGCTGACTGGGAGGGTTTAATCATCAGTCAGGCGCGTCGGAAACAATTACGGAAAGTGCCACGAGTCACGTTGCACCATGGGAGGCTTAACATCTCCATCGCAGCCAGTCAACATCTCAATCGCCGTTCCGAGACATGCATTTTGGCAGCAATGCTATGTGCCCCGAGTTCGATATATCAGATGTGAACTTCGTTGTAAGGAATATGTTTCGCGTGTATTTTCGTAACTGATCTCTTTCTGTTCGATATATGGCATAATTCACTCTATCCGGCTTCGTTATAATCGGGTTTGACTGTATGCGCCTTACGGCGTGTACGTAAGGGTATGACTGCTCTCCTTTTCTGCCCTTACTGTGGGATCTTGTTCGGAGCCGTACTGTGCATGTCGCTCAGGAGCTTGTTGGCATTGCTGGGCAGCAGCTGATCCGGATACTCAGTGCAGTGGAGACGCTGGATTTGGGCCCCAAAACTGGATTGCACTGAGTGCTCGCAGGACCTGAAGAGGGAATTCCTTAGAGCGGAGGTGGCTACTGGCCTCCTTACCTACTTGGAGAGGGCCGACGAGTGCGGGTGGAGGGCCTTCTTCGAGCGAGGTGTGTACGTCCAGCAGACATGCCGATGGTGTAGGTGCAGCTGTAGATCAAGGTACTGAAGCTCACGATTTTCCGGTTCTTATTTTGTCAGGTCATCGTCGCCTAACACATCACAAAAAACTCCAACAAGCTCCCGCACTTGCTGGATACTGCTCCCAGCAGCTGCTAGAAAAAAAAAGAGTAAAAAATCGTCCACGAAGCTGAACACCTTCACAACAGTGGACTCCCTTAGTGCTTCATGCAGCTGCCTGTCGAGGTGCGCCAACACCAAGTCACTGAGGATAGGAGCAAGGCACGACCCTATACAAACTTCCTTCTTCTGTACGTATAGGTCTTCTTTGAAGCATACAAAGGTGGGCCGCAGGTGGAATTTCAGCATTTCCAAGAAGCCCCCGATGTACACGCTACTAGAATTCTGGAACTTTGTCGCACCATACGAATCCATGTTGCCTCAAACTACTTCAGAAATAGCGTCGCGGTACAAGGAATAGTACAGGTCTCGGATGTCGATGGAGAAGGCGTGTACACCACTTGGGCTCTCTTCCCTCAGAAAGACTAATACTTACAGTCGTCGAACGAGAAAAGGGTCGTCTATCAACTGGATCGACTAGCGCCATGTCCAAGCCATTTTCACTCTTCATAATAAGGTCCGACTCCAGCTGCTCCCACATGTTTTTCTCCTTTAGAACCATTTATTAAGTAGGCAGCATGTCTGGCATACCTAAACTGGAGATCTAAAAACTCTTGCTGCAGTAGCTCTTTTGGAGTGTTGTGCTTATTGTACTTGAGCAAGGAGAAGTCACACTGTGGCTTACGGTATTTCCAGGGAGCATAACCAGTCGTGTGGGTGACCAGCGCGGTATCATTAACAGGAAAGTCAAAGGCTTCGTTAAGGGTTCGGTACTTGAAAAACGTGGTTGGCATAGTCTGAGGCTTGTTGGTAAAGAGAGTTTCAAAGTGGGGTTCTCAAAATAGCTGTCGACAAGGTTGAGTGATGCAGGAAAGGATTCTCATTATGAACATATTGCCAAGGAGTATTCTCCATTTGTTTAGTGACCACTGATTTGGTTTCTGTGTACAGGCTTTTGTGCTGGAGATGTGTGGAAAGCTCCTGTGCTTATTCTCAGACCCGAATGGTGAATGGGGTCGAGAGCTTTGAGAACAGATTCGCGACCGGATCCATAGATACAACCATAATCAATCTGGGAACGAATCAGACTGTTATGCAGCTGCAAGAGACAGGTATGATCAGAGCCCCAGGTTTTATAGGATAAATGTTTTAAAACATCCATCGATTTCAAACATTTTTGTTTTAGATAATTAACGCGGGTTTTAAATGTCGACATTTGGTTGAATATTAAACCAAGAAACTTGTGCTGACTGCGTACAGGACTTTTGGCTGATTTAATGCACAATTGAGGATCTAACACAATCCCTCAATACTGACTGAAAGGCACACAGACCATTTTTTTTTCAGCACAAAAGTTATATCCATTTTCGTTGGCCCACTGCACTAGACGGTTTATGCCTACTTGCAGTTGCCTTTCGCAAGATGCTAAGTTGCATGAGGAATAGCTGATCTGAATATTGTCCACATAAAGTGAGTAAATCAAAGATTTCGGCATTACCCATGCAACAGAGTTCAGTTTGATCAGGAACTGGGTAACGCTGAGAACACCTCCCTGAGGTACATCATTTTCCTGAGTATGCACATCTGATAGTACTGTTCCAACCTTCACTCGAAAAGAGCGATTGGAAAGGTAACTTTTCAGCATCCCAAGCATTCTGCCTCTTGCGCCATATTGTTGCAGATCTAGTAGTATACCATGCTTCCATGTGGTATCGTAAATCTCCAACAAGTCAATAAATACAGAGATGCAGTGCTGTTGTTGTACAATGGATTCCCTAATTTTAGTTTTTAAGCGAAGGAGGGGCACAGTTGTTGAGTGCTTTGCCTGGAAACCAAATTGAAGGGAATCAATAATGTGGTTTTCTTCCAGAAAGTGTGTGAGCCGCTTGTTAATCATTTGTTCAAAACACTTCCTGAGGCAGCTTGTCAAAGCAATTGGCCTGTAGCTTGCTGGTTCACGACAGTCCTTGCGGGTTTCAGGAGTGGGAGCATAATGGTTTCTTACCCGCCGCGGTGGCTCAGTGGCTAAGGCGTTGCGCTGCTGAGCACGAGGTCGCGGGTTCGATTCTCGGCCGCGGCGGCCGCTTTTCTGATGGAGGCGAAAAGCAAAAACGCCCGTGTGTACGAGATTTCGGCGCACGTTAAAGATCCCCAGGTGGTCAAAATTAATCCGGAGGCCTCCACTACGGCGCGCCTCATCGCCTGCGTTGCGTCGGCGCGTTAAACCCCACAATCAATCAATCAATAATGGTTTTTTGCCATGCCGATGGAAAGTAGGCTTCAAACCAAATTTTATTGAAGAAGTGCAGTATGGCTTGTAAAGTTCTTGGGGTTAAAATGTTTGACATCTCATAATGAATTCAGTCGGGTCCTGCAGCACGACTTTCTCCCTGAGCGAGCGCCAGGTGTATTCCAGCCATGGTAAAAGGAGCGTTATGCGCATCGTCATCAGTCAAGTTTATCTGAAATCTTTTTCAAGCCCATTCTTTATACTTGAAGAATGCTTGAGAGTACTGAACTGAATTGGACACTTTGGCAAAATGTTGTGCTAGGTTGTTTGCCTGCTCAGTAAGGCCATTGTTACTGTCAAGAAGTAGCTCAGTAAAAGCACTATAAGTGCCACTTACCTTTCTGACAGTACCCCAGACAGTTTTTGAGCGAACATTACTACGTATGGAACTTGCATAGCCCTGCCATGAAGCCTTTTTTGATTGTCGTCTAACCCTGCATGCTTCCGCTCTGAGTCGCTTGACATTTGAGTACTAGGCACTGAACTGTGGGGTAGCGTCAGAAACAGGACCATGCGCAGTTTTGCTTCCTACGGGTGTCACTGCAATCAGAGTTCCACCACGGCTTTGACCTTCTGGGGAGTGTCTCGGAGGACTCAGGAATAGACACTTTTGCAGCTTTCAAGAGCCATGAAGTTATTAGGCTGCAAACTTCATCTGCACTCAAGGCCTGTATTTCATGCAAATCAATTCCACATGCCTGTTCTAACAGAGACCAGTTAGCCTCCTCCAACTTCCACCTTTTGGTGCGCTGTGGTAGCATGGGTACTGCTGTTGTTGAATCCAGAAAAACTGGGTAGTGGTCACTCCCGAAAGAATTTTCGAGTGTTGACCAAGTGAAAAAAGAACTTAGGGATGGCGTTGCAAGAGAGCTGTCGATGCATGATTTGGTGCGGGTTGATGAGCAGATGTAAGTGGGGCACCCATTATTGAATAAATGCAAAGGAGTTGCCGACAGCACAAGGTCACGGGTTTGATTCCCGGCCATGGCGGCCACTTTTCTGATGGAGGCGAAAAGCAAAAAACGCCCATGTGTACGAGATTTCGGCGCACGTTAAAGATCCCCAGGTGGTCAAAATTAATCCGGAGCCCTCCACTACGGCACGCCTCATCGCCTGCATTGCGTCGGCGCGTTAAACCCCACAATCAATCAATCAATTGCTGACACTACAGTTTCGATGAGTCTGCCTCGTGTGTCACTCGGAGCACTTCTCATAGTACATTGTGAGAATTGAAATCCCCCAGCAACAGGAAAGGATCGGGCAACTTGTCAGTGAGTCTGAACAGGTCGTTCTGGGTCACTGAAACAGTTTGTGGAATGTACAAGGAGCAAATCATGACGGCTATTCCGATGTGCGCTCTTATGGCTACTGCCTCCTAAGTGGCTTTCAGCTTCAGTTCACTTGATGGGATCGACTGGGGAATGACGATTGCCACTCCTTGAGAAGATACAAGTCAATTTGTCCTGTCTTTGCGGTAAAGATTGTGTTTTTTTAATGAATTATTGTGTTTCCTGTAGATAGATAATAAATAGACGGTTGGGACTTTTCGAACAAATTGTGACTGTCGTGTGTGTTACGCAATAACCCACGACAGTTACATTGTATAATTCACGTTATACTGGTCTTTTTGGGCTTATGCTCTTGTATTCAAGGAGGTGTAGGTCAGGTCACGTCCATCGCCTCCCCACTCTCTTTTCTGCTGTCTTCGTTTGCACCAGAGGGCCGAGGCTTTCCGTGGCCCTTTGGTACCCGTCGAGAATCGGGGGCGGGGGGGGGGGGGCGACATTTGTCCCTGGTTTAGCTTCTGATGTAGCAATGAAATAAGGGGATAAGGGGGGGGGGGACAGCAGTGCTTGGTTCACTCTTGAATTCTCAGGAGTGCTTTAATTTATTCTTGTGTAGATGGACTACACTGCAGCCTATTAGCAGATGACTGGACGACTTATCTCGTGTCCTCATTGTCATTCAGCTGCTAACCATAAATTTTCTACGTTTTTCCTGGAGCACAATTCCAGTGTATTCATTTCTTCTGTGTGGGGAAGTCGGTCATCGCATGTTACAACCTGGATCTCAAGTTCACCGGCCTTCTTTCTTAGCTTTTTCAATTCTCCCTCTTGCATTTGAACCATTGGAGGATTGCATCATATTTTCAGGAAGGCACTCCCAGGCCCTGAGTTGGTGCGCTTTGTTTTCAAATTCTGCTGCCAGTGGCATCATGTTTTGCAAGTTGTTCTTCCTTCCTGCATTCGAGATATATTCAAGCGACGGAGAAACCGCGTCGAATTTCCCCATTACAACTGCAAACAAGTGTTGCCCAGAGCTTCTCCGCAGCTGATCATTCTTGGTGTATGACTGCTACACATAGGGCATAGCCTGTGTCTGTGGCATCTCCTGTAATGCGGAATTAGTGTTGCCTGAACAATTTCCAGAATGGCAATCATTAGTGCATGCTTTGCACGACATAAATCGAGAGTCTGGCTGAACTTTTTTCACACAAGAAACGCACTCGGTACTTTTGACCATAGCTTGACCCAAATGCTGTCCAGCAGGAGAAACCAGGTAAGTTTTTTGTAATGCAATAGCAAATAATGCATCTTAACTATGAAGCCAAAACATGCAGCATGTAGACCATGTTAAGTCCCCCGCAGTGCTGCTGTCAGCTCCAGTCAGCTGTGGCTTTTTGTAGCAAGACGAATGACCATGATCAGTTATGATTGGCCAAATTAATTGTGAAATGAATTATGATAGCCTAGCTGAGGCCAAGATTGCCATGCAACGAGGGCTGAGCTAACCAGAGGGTGTAAAACCACACGAGGTGCCAAGCCAGGGAAGCCAAAAGCATTGATGTTTGTTAACTATTTCGCTGCCGCCGGAAAATTGACCTATATAAGGGGTCCAAGAAAACATTTTTTTTCCTGCTAAAAAATTGGTTAGGCACTAATTTCAGGAACAAAAAATGCAGATTATTTAACGGCCTTTCTAATAACACCACTTTTTTAAAGGTTTTTATATATCATAGTTAGGAAAAAAATCAAAATCAAAATTTTTGTCAAGTTGTTGAAAAAAATGATAAAAAAGGAGATGTGTATATCAAACCACCAGTAGTAGAAAAAAATTGGAATATACATTTTTTAAGAAAACATTTCAAAAACACGCCCTAGAAAAAATATCGACTTGCGCGGAACACTTTGTCAGATATAAAAAAAATGTTACCATGCACGGTGCTCGTGTCATGCGGTGAAGCCCAACCTCCAATTCAAAATGTGCAATTTCGGGTGGTTCCCTGGAATAAATCTGCCGGTTTGTCAATATCAGAGGCACCAATTTGCCCCCACATAACGTAAAAACATCTTATCAATGGCTGACTTTGCAATTACAGCGAGCACAATAATTTCGGACAAGCACGCGATGTGGAAAAAAACATGCATGAAGTTGGAAACGGAACGCCGTGGCTGATGCTTGTTGTCGTTCACGGTCAGTTATCTCTCAAAACATAAAGCTGAGCTTTATTATCATCTTCTTACTCGAAATTGTAGCCTTGCTCGCGCCACCTAACAGTTTTCAAATGAAACAGTACAAAAACTTATCGGAGACTCCATCCGAATAGACAGTTCAACTAAGCAGCAACATTAGACACCCGGATATACCCTCGCGCGGAAACGAAACTGGAAGGCGATTAGCTGGTAGTGTAAGGCCGGTTTGAAGCGCTGTCCTCGGCGGAACAGATATCTGGCGACTGGGTGTGATCTTTTGACTTGCATCTGAAGTTCTTATCGCAGAAATCGGGTTAGGGTGGGGGGAAATCAGGAGCGGCGTGCTTTGTTCGGGGATCAGTCGCGGACGCTCTAGGCAACGTTTTTAGATTAGGTCAGTTGGCAGAGCGCGGCCTTCCAAGCACGGCGGCGCGGGCCGCTGCTGCCGCTGACCAGGCGGTGGCGCTGCGGTAGCGTTGAGATCGGTCTCGGCGCGTCGTCTGCTTCTCCTTGCTTGAAAAGGAGCCGGTGAACGCCCACCACACACCGTTAACGTTCTTCTTTGAAATGCACAATCCAACTTCACTCTAATCTTCCGCTTTAGTAACAAGAGCTCTACATTTTTATGGCCATTTTGAGGAGACACAAGCTCTACTTCGGATGGGAAAAAGGGAAGGCAAACGCTGCACAGTGCGCTTGCTTTCAGGCGCATCCCGTTCCAACGGCCGTTTATTTTTCCCCAGTACGGGACCCCTTATACCTCAATAATATTTACAGCATACCCGAACACGTCTTACGCGGTTGAAACTACGGAAAAGCATATGTTAACCACCCTCTTGGAATCAAGAAAGAATGCCTTGTCATTTTTATTTATGCTGCGGAAGCAAATGCAGTAAGTACATTTTCACAGAAATATATTTGCAATTCTAACAGAATTAGTGAGCCGATCGGAAACCAAGCGCTGCAACAGCAGTTGGCTTTATTAATAACGAAGGAAATAAACCAATTATTAAACCAATGTTTTTCGACGTTTTTATTTCTTTGGGCGGTATAATACATGTGCTTTCTTGAAAGAAATAAAGTTTTTCTTGGATGAGAATAGTATTTGTCGTGCTATTTTTTTTGTTGGTTTGTAAATCTGATTAACTGTCTATTAGGGTCACAGAAACTTTAATTTGTCTTTTCGTAGCCCGGATATGCCCAATATTTTACGCGTTTCGCCTGACAGTTTTTTCCATTGTGCCATCGTTTGTGCTGTCTTCCTAACTTTTTCAACGTAGATTTTTCTGCTCGTTTCTTTTTGCAGTCAATAAATAGGCAACACAATTCAGTTTTGAATAGTCAGACTGCTTAGGAGGTTTAACGAGCCGGCGCTACACAGGCAATGAGGGGCGCCCCATAGTGGAGGGCTCCAGATTAATTTTGACCACCTGGGGATCTTTAACGTGCGCCGATACTTCGAACACACGGGCGTTTTCGCTTTCCGTCTCTATCAGAAAAGAGGCCGCCGTGGTCCGTTTTGATCTGACAGCACCGTGCATCTGTTGTGCCACACACTGCTCTTTTTCACGGCTGTTGTTGCTGATGAAATGCCTGGCGACAGGTATACCATTTGCTCCAACGACTAATATTTAAGGCAACAATGCAGCGGAGAAACACGTTGCTATATTCTTACTGGTTTGTCAGCTGAGGGTGAATATTCCCATTCAAACTGCCTGTAGAGGTATCCATGAAACTGACATTTCGGATTAGTTTTTAATGCCACTTGGCACTCTTTAATCAGTTGGGCTGCTGGGTTCTGTGGGAATGCACTTCTAAAAAGCCTTTGTTTCTCTGCTCTATGGTGAACATCTTCATGCCTTCATATTGGTGGATGGTTGGTGTTGTGTTGCTGTGGTTGTTTTTGACCACTGGGTTTATTCCGGATGAAGGAGTATCACCGAGGAGTTAAGGTAAGGGAATGTGCGACCTTATCTACTCATCCTATGAATTTAGCTGCACAGGGTTGTTCTTATCACCCCCGCACGGGGCACCTTAAGTAATCTTGGTGACGGTGAGTGGCGACACCGCGTACCCCGAGCCCCCCATTCTTAAGCTGTTACCTACCGTGGCGAGAAGTTGAAAGGTGAAGGGTTAGAAAGGTAAGGGAATGTGCGACCTTGTCTACTCTTCCTATGAATTTAGCTGCATAGGGTTCTTATCACCCACGCACGGGGCACCTTGAGTTATCTTGGTGACGGTGAGTGGCGACACCGCGTACCCCGAGCCCCCCATACTTAAGCTGTTACCTACCGTGGCGAGAAGTTGAAAGGTGAAGGGTTAGAAGGCGTGAACGGTGGCCGTCGGAGCCCTGGTCAAGCTCCGGCCGATGGGCGCCCTGTCTGTCTATCAGGCTGGGAGCTCCGGGACCTCTTTGACCATCTTTGAGCTTTATACTATGGCGCATGGTATTATCTAAACCCTTTCTTCAAAATGATCGGGCCCCGAAAAGGGCCCGCACCGAAGCAATCTTTAAACCCCTACCCAACCTCGTTTTCAACAACCCTAGCTGACAACTTTCCTCGCTTCTATGCAGACTGCTGACAAAGCCACCCCAATAACTTCACAATCTGTGTTCCTGATCGCCAAGTTCATTGAAGGTATAGTTGGAAAGAACTATGATGCAAAGAAACTTGCATCTGGTGACATGCTTCTTGAGGTCTGAACTAAGGAACAATCTGCTAACCTTCTAAAACAGACAAGCATAGGTGACTTACAGATCACTGTAACACCTCACCGAACCCTCAACAGCTGCCAAGGTGTGCTCGGAAACTGAACTCATAAATGAAACTGAGGCAGATATTCTTGAGAGCTTGCGTGAGCAAGGAGTGACTCATGTTAGACGTATCACAATGAGGCGCAACGGAAATGAGATAAAAACCAAACATATCATCTCAACTTTTGATCGTAGTACGATCCCCGAGTCTGTCAAAGCCGGGTTTCTCCACTGTCAGATAAGGGCGTACATCCCAAACCCGCGACGTTGCTTCAAATGTCAAAGGTACGGGCACAGTATCAACAACTGTCGAGGGCAAAACGCATGTGCAAAATGCTCGAAGCACTACCACCAGACAAATGAGTGTAATGCAACACCTTTTCACTGTGTTAACTGTGAAGGACCCCACGCCGCGTACTCCCGTTCTTGCAAAAAAATCGAAAATGAAAAAGAAATTATAAACCTCAAAGTGACCCACAACCTGTCTTACCCAAAAGATCGGAAAAGACATTCGATGCTTCCCTCAGGAAGTTACGCTGACGCTGCTCACCGGGGGTTGGGGCGGCGTCAGGTTTCTGTGGCGACCCAGTGCAGCAACGCTGACCTGGTCCCACCCCCGCCCCCCACTCGGCTGGCTTCTGCTGCCCAAAATGTTGTACCACAGACTGGATTCCACTGCGGCTGAGGTGTCAACGGACATCGTTGGTGGAGACGGCTTGCTTTCCGCTCCTGCTGCGCTGTCGCCCTTGGGTACAGTGGGCAGCGAGGTGGGGAGCCTTGCATCCACATCTACGCGCACAACACCGCTACAGCCGCCATTGGCCCACGCGGCAAACACGAGTGGCGCTTGCCGATGTCCACGGCAAAAGGAGGGAGATCCTGCATTTACTCCTTTGCGGTTGGATGAAGAGATGGATGTAACACCCACTCCAGCTCGGTCAGCTGTTCAGCCAAACGAGCAGCGTGGCAACATCGGCCGCGGGAAAAAACCAGCTCCGCGCATAACTCGCCCTAACGCAGGCTCAGTAACATAGATAACATGACCCGTCTGCAACACACAGATACATGCTGCACTCTCTCTTTAAACACTTGTGGTAGTACAATGTATTACGCAATGAAACTGCAGGGGCTTAATGAAAAACTTGGATGACATATATACGAAATTCTTCATAAAAACCAATCAGCCATCTTATGTCTTCAGGAAACACACTTACAATCAAACCAAACAAACTTTCTGAAGTGCTATTCTGTGTTTAGGAAAGATAAGGACGACTGTTCTCACTCCTCCGGTGGTGTAGCTATAGTTATACAAGTCTGTTCCCTGTCAATTTGTTCGTTTGACCACAACCCTCGAAATGGTTGCTGTAAATGTAATAATCGCCCACAAGTTAATAACAATAGCTTGAATGTATATTCCTCCTGACTTTCTCCTTTGTAGTCCAGAATTTGAATCCCTAATTAACCAGCTACCGGACCCATTCCTACTGGTGGGCGACTTTAATGCCCACAGTAAAGTGTGGGAATCTGAACGCGAAGATGGCCGGGGCCGTTTAATTTAAAGACTCTTACTGTCATCTGGTGCCTATATATTTAATAAAGAGAATTACTACAGCACAGCCCATAACACCTACTCAGATATACCTGCCAGGTGTCCCGAATTTTCCGGGAGACTCCCGACTTTGCATTGTTTTGTACGATTGTACGACCGAAACAAAAATCTCCCGTAAATGCACCCATCTAGCCAAATCTTTTTCCCAGTCTGGCCACAATGCGCCGGAGGTACACCTGACTCCTGACAATCTAACCCGACACCAATTGGCATCGTTATTAGCCAAGTGCTTAAAAATCGTAGTCAGCCTTGCGCAGACTGTGAACCTGTTCGTCCCATTGTTAGTTTACTGTTAAAAAAAACTCAGTGCCGCCGCCGCTTTCATTTACGCATGAGCACGATCGTTGAGAAGATTTAGCAAGTCTCCAGTGCTGTAGCTTGCTAGTTTAGACGAAACAACAATACAGTCCGGTTCCTGCTGTTTTGTATTACGCTTGGCAGTGCTGTTTCCAGAACTTTCTGAAAAGGGCGGCGTCAGCCACGTCGAACATTTAAGTGGTGTGGCTTGTTGGTAGGTAGTTTGGACGAAGAAACAGTTCATTCCCTGCTAAGTTGCCAGTAAATAAAAAAAAATGTGTCTAAAGTTACGTGTTCTGTTGTTTTTACTACGGTCCGATCTCCCTAATGCCATCCTGGCAAACCTGGCAGGTATGCACATCGATTTAGCAATAGGTTCATCCATTCTCTCCTTCGTTCGAGTGTAATGTGGGCTCTAACCCTTATGGAAGTGACCACTTCCCTGTCAATCTTAAGTGTCTAGATACACTCTCTGACAGTTCCATTTACCATAAAAGGTTTAAAGAAACCCGTGCAGACTGGGTGGCTTTTAAAGGGGCCCTAAAAGGCATTTCGAGCACACTAAATGAACTAGCGCAACCGTTAGATTGGGTCGTCAACGTCCTCTGTGCCAAGTATTACTCTTTTACGCGCAGCGGAAAGCTCACACTTTTGTTGCAAAGTTTGTCGTTTTTTTCTCACCCTTCCCTTCGTGTTTTTGGACGCCGCCATCTTCACATGTCTACATCATCGATTCCCAGATTTTCGTCATGAGCTAGACATCCTGCTATTGGGCGGCTTTTTCACGCACTTCCGGCAAAGAGATGAGTCGTCTGCTTAGCGTCGGCTCGCCGGCTGATCTGCCAGCGGAGTGCCGGAGTGCTTGGGCATTTTACGACAAACGAAACAAGTGTAAAACAAACGCTTAACCGTTTGTATTGAATGCAACACGGCCATAACACGACATGGATATTCTGTTACCTGAGTACGTTCCATAAAGAAAGCGTTAAAGCCCCGTGGCACTTCTTTCGTGCAATCGCAGAGAACGCCCTGAGCCGAATGCCCGGGTTTGACGCATACATTTTATTCAACTTCAAAACAATCCAGAGATGCGTTTCTAACGAACACAACGTCACAACATGCGTTGAAAGCCTGAACCACGATTGACAGAGGATGGGTTGCCTCCTACCCGTCGTAAATTCGGTACTCACCTCGCGCGCGCTTTGAGGGGACGAACAGCAGGTCACTTAACTCTGGCGCACAAACTGATGGCTTTTAGCCACGCACACTGCACATACCCCATGCGAGGTTGAGTCGTACGTCGCTCGAGAAAGATAATCCCGACCATGGGAAGCACTATCCACCCGCAGAAGCACAACGTCGCATTTCATCGCGAAACAAAGGCGTCCACAACACACACACACCATCGCCTCCTGTAATGCCAAACGCATCTCGCACTTCCCGATGGGAGTGAGTGGTACGCCTGCAGTGCCCACATGTCGCAAGGTGGGGCCCCGAGCAGAACCGGGATCACGCAACCATAACAAACTTCTGGAGTGGTTTGTGCCTTGTTGCCAAGGCAACCGATGTTTGAGATTGTCAAAGAAATGGCGCTCGCTCCAGCGCTAGAAAGCTCACAGCCGCGGCGGAGCATGTTTTGCCAACGTTGCCGCTCTCCACCACGCGTCGCCCCAAGCTGAACTGGTCACATGATTGAAGCGTTCTGTGCACGGGTTCTGTATCGGTTTAATATGACTTTTTCACATGCCGCCGGCAGGAATTACGACCGCCGCAAAATAAGACCCGGCACCAGCGGGGCCACATCTGATACGGCGCTTTTTGGATAAACAGTGCGCGGTGCATCAAGGGAACGAGCGCACGACCCTCCCCGTGCGGCTGCGAGTTCGCCGCCGATAAAAAGTCATGTGCCGCCAGCAACATACACCGCGAAAGGGCAAGGCCAGGCCGCCGCATACATGCGGCCAGATTTTTCGTTCGCTTTTCCAGCCTTGAGCAGAGTGCGGGATTCATGGTGTCAACAAAGCTTGCCCGTAGCAGACGACAGTCTGAGCAGCGCAATAGCGGAAGTACGTCACCGCTGCGGAGCGTAGCATCATGGGAGGCAAGGCTCTCGCGCCGTCAACAGCGGAGGGTAAGTCGAAAGGAGGAGGAAACGCGGAGCGACGATAATGCGCGGTTTTTGATTTACAATTTCTCAGCTAATACTCATCGCTTTAACAAAATTCTTGCGGGAGGAGATTGCAAATGCATTGCTTTATTTGGGTACATGTACATCCATGCATCGGCGGAAGGTATTTCAGGACCCCTTTAAGCAAAGGTCACAGCTCTCCTACACGTTCATAAAACACTTACAGATCGATGAAGCTTGTAGGCTGCCAAGAGTTCAATCCCTCAAACCTTCGGTACTCCTCAAAATCCCAGAAGGCCCTGGTGGAATGAGGAATGTCGAAACGCACGCAAAGCACAAAACAAGGCCTGGGGTAACCTCCGAAGGTACCCAACGGCACAGAATCTTATTGTGTTCAAGCGTGCCAAGGCAGTTGGAAGGCGTATTCGCCAAGAAGCCAAAACCAACAGCTGGAGAGCTTTTGTGGGTTCTATTAACACTTACACCGACACAAGCAAGGCGTGGAACCGAATAAGAAAGTTCAAGGGGCACAAAACAACTTTACCCCTTGTTAGCACCACTGGTAACACATTAGAAGACCAGGCAAACACACTAGATAAACACTTAGAACTTATATCAAGCTCTTCACATTACACAGACAGATTTATGAGGTACAAAACATATGCTGAGCGCAAATTCATTAGGGACATCAAGAAATCGTCACAAGACTCTTACAACTGTCCAAAGTTGCCTTGGCGACTTGTAAGACATCAGCACCAGGTGCAGACCAAATCACACACACAATGATTCAAAACCTTCACGCAGACGCCCTCGAAACACTCCTTTATTTTTTTACAAGATTAGGAGTGCAGGACATCTTCTACGGGCTTGGAAAGAGGCAATTGTGGTGCCACTGCTTAAACAAGGGAAAGATGCCTCTTGTCCTTCTAGCTATCGGCCAATAGCACTTACCAGTTGTTTAGGTAAACTGTTCGAGAAGATGGTCAATAGAAGGCTCATGTACTTTTTAGAATACCACGGTATTCTAAATAGCTACCAGGCAGGTTTCCGTTCAGGAAGATCTACAACCGACCAGCTTGTGGCATTGGAATCGTACGTTAAAGATGCTTTTGTCCACACGCAGCACTGTATGTCTATTTTCTGTATGTCTAAAGCTTACGGTGTATCTGGAAAGCTACCTGTCTGAGCGAACTTTTCGCGTAAGGGTCGGAGCATCACTTTCTAGAATACACATTCAAGAAAACGTGCTCCCGCAGGGTGGAGTACTGAGTTATACACTTTTCATTGTCAAAATGAACTCACTCCAAAAGGCACTGCCACCCGCAATTTTCTACTCAGTGTACGTTGATGATATACAAATCAGCTATAAGTCTTGTAATCCCTCAATCTGCGAGCGGCAGTTACAACTTAGTGCTAATAAACTTGAAAAGTGGGCCGATGAAAATGGTTTTAAGATAAATCCTGAAACGAGCACATGTGTACTGTTTTCTCGGAAGCGTGGAGTCTGGCCTGACTCTGAAGTCCGTATTAATAATGTAGTGATTCCCGTCAAAAATGAACACAAGTGTCTGGGTATTCTGCTGGACAAAAGGCTGACATTTATCCCCCACCTTAAACAACTCAAAATTAAGTGCACTAAAACTATGAATATTATTAAAACACTGTCCAACCAATCATATGGTGCAGATAAGACATGCTTGCTCCGTCTTTTCAATAGTTTAGTGCGATCGCGCATAGACTACGGCAGCGTGGTTCTTCGTCGAAAGCAGCTCTAAAAATGCTCGACCCAGTGTTGCATTTAGGGCTCCGCCTTGCGTCTGTGGCTTTCCGGACAAGCCCTATAGCAAGCCTGTATGTTGAAACTGACCAGTGGTTCTTAGAGCACCGACGCACATACATGGCGCTTTTGTACTGCGTGAGAGCGACGTCGATGAGGAATCATCCGTTCAACGCTGTTATTCAAAACACATCATCTGAAAGGTTGTTTTTGAGCCGTCCGTCACTCCCTGTGCCTTTTTCTCTCCGAGTGAAAGCAGAGGCAGAGGACCTTGGTGTCACCCTGACCGACACCTACAAAACAAACATCACTGAGTTTATTGCACCTTGGAATCTGCTCCCTGTCATCTGTGACGTGTCTTTTAAGGAAATTGACAAAAGACACACACCCAAGGAACTCATTTTGCAACAGTTTCTACACTTACAATACAAGTACCCATACACTGCTTTTTATACGGATGCCTCAAAGTCTTCCACTGCAGTGGCATGTGCGGCACATGGTCCCCACTTTTCCAGCACAAGAACACTAAACAGAAACAAGTATATTTACGGCAGAGGTACATGCTATTTTAATAACTCTGGAACACATAACACAAACGAAAACACAACAATCCATTATATTCACAGACTCCTTAAGTGTTGTAACAGCGTTACGCTCAGGCAAAAAAAGTAGAAATGCAATTTTGAACAAGGTCATTAAAGAAATAATGTCAGCGTATGCTTTAAAACAGACCGTAATAGTGTGCTGGGTGCCTGGACACTGCGGAATTCCTGGCAATGAGCTCACTGACCAGAGCGCCGCCGCAGCAGCACTCCGCCGTGAAATCGATGTCCCTCAGCTGTCCTATCTTGACATAAAACCGCTCATCCGTAAGGCACTACGAAAACGCTGGCAGCAACACTGGGACACACAGACAGAAAACAAACTCCGCACTAGAAAACCCCAAATTGGCAGCTGCTACACAGAAAAACATCACAGAAAAACAGAAGTGTACATGTGCAGACTACGTATAGGTCATACATATGCCACTAATTCCCATCTTTTAAATGGAGCCCCACCGCCACGATGCAACAGTTGTGGACATCGTCTGTCAGTAATGCATGCTCTCGTTGAATGTCCGCGCTTCCACAGTGCGATAAAGAAGCAGTTCCGGGAACTACACTCACATGATTCCACTTCAACCATCATTGTTTTTAGGCGGTAAACCCATCATTCCTAGTAAACATCTCTTTGCTTATCTTGGAGACATTGGATTTTTAAAAGGCATCTCATACCACATATGATGACAAAGCCCCTCAGCGGGGTAGCTTTGATTGAACATTCACTCTTTACTCTAACGTCATAATCATCTGGCTCACTCCAGAGTTTGTTTTTAAATAAGGGGCTCTATACACCCCGCAGTAACCTACCACATTTCTAGTTTACTTAAAATCTTACACCAGAAACGACACAACCATTGTGGTGGCACTCTTTGGCCTTCGTTGCCCTTGCGCCAGAAAACAAACAAATATCATCATCGTCATTTGTTCTTATCACTTTATTCAGTGTCAGCAGGTAGCAGTAATGTTTTCATTGAGTGAGCTGTTTCATTTTCAGCACTGCGTAGATCTGACAGGTTACCCGTATAGAGAAGAGCATTGGTTTTTGCGCCATTTCTGCTCCTTTTTGTGGGGCTAAGTGGAATCATCCTGTTCCATTAGCCAATTGATGGCCTCTGCAACCGATGCTCAAGGTGTGCAGTATCACTCTGCTCTAGGTTCTAAACATAACGCATTGAAATTCAATAAATTAAATAAGTTCTTAAATACCTACGAAGTAAAAATTCAGTGGCCTTCCACTTTGAAGAACAATGACCAGCGAAGCTTGGCGCAGTACAAGGAGTGCACGAAACAAAACACATTTGTTCATAATTTCCGATTCAGCATTGCGACTTGAGCGTGCTTCCTAGATAGCTGTAGAAGTTTAGTGTTATTCTAGCTGATAAACAGCTGTTTGTTCCCCTCCCGCGTCCCAGGCATCTAGGCATCTTACTTTATGTGTAACACACCAACCCAAACTGCTTGACCTCGTAGGGTATAGTAATTTACCGATACTAAAGACGCTGCCACTGAACGTACCCTGCACTGGGTCGCAATGAGTGTGTGGAAGCCACGTCGGCCAAAGGGGACAACGTCTCCGGGCCCTGGCAGCAACCAGATGGAGAAATAAGGGCACGAGAAAAACGCCACCCATGGATGCCATGGCCAGAAGAGACTGGCGACCGGTGAACGTACAGACCCATCAAGGGACACTATGGGGTGCGGCATAGACCACTCTGCTTTCTGAGTTCAAGGTAGCAATGCTTGGAAGCACCAAGGACAGTTCCCACGCTTCATTAATCAAATGATTAGCACCACAGACAGCCTCAGTAGGCAATTTTTTAACAGAGCGAGTCAAAATAAAAAATTACACCATCTTCCCGTGGGGAACCCTGATGAGGATGCGAAGCATCGTGGCGGTTCCGTGTGGTTCCATTGTGTTGCCGTTATGTTGAGTGATCTGGTTTTTACTAGCGCCAGAGGGAATTCCGCGTCCGGGTCCGCACCGGTGGCAAAGGCACGCAAGTGCTGTTGTGTTACGGTAAGTAGGCGGTGGTTCTCGAGGCGCGGAAACTCGTCCATCATGTTCTTGTCGATGTTGTCTCTGTGGTAGAATCGGTAGTCTCCGTCAGCTTTGGTGAGGTAAAGGTTGTTGATATTGGTGCACCGGCTGAGAGCAATGTACACGCCCTCCTCTTCGCAGCTTTGGCTTCTCGTTCTTCTTCTTCTTCGGCGGTTCCCCTACGGTAAGATGACGACGGTGGTTGAACGCGAACCTATCTTGTGATGGATTCTTTGGTTGGCCAATCCCTAGGGGCATCCTGCCACAATCAGCATCAGAGGCGCTGCGGACGGGGCTGGTTGAGCTGCAAGGCCCGTGGCGCTTCCCGCCACAGCTTTCCCACGGGAAATTCAGCATCCCCCTCTAAAGTTTTCAGTTCGTCGTTTCCGTTGGCGTTCAGCTTCGCGTGCCTTCGTTGTATTAGTAACTTCTTGAAGTAGTTTGAATGAGTCAAGGACATCAGGCGCGTTCGTAGCACTTGCTCCTGTCCCGGATTTCTAGCGTAGTGGGAAGAGCACCGCGTACCTCCCGTTGCGGCCAGAGAGTCGTGGGATCGAAACCGGGCGCCGCTAACCGGGCGCAGCTGTGGGTGTAAAGAGGAGAGTTGCGCATGCACAGTGAACGTGTGGACGGCGCCGCCATCAACGACGCAGGACCAGGCGAGCCTAAGAAATGCTCCGCATTTAAAAGCTAAGGCAAGAAGCGTTTCAGTATTTGGACCCAACTGCTGCTGTTGTTTTGAAGTGCTAAGCAAAAACTAAACCCAATTACGCCCAGTGTGAAATCTTCTGAAACAGCTGAGTTGTGGTTCTCTTGTGTTGGCTCGAATGTCAACGGGCGCTTGCAGAATGGTGGGAGAGGAACCCATCACTGCGAGGCCACTGCGCCCTCTATCAGTGGGTCTGGGAACCTGCTCCCACCCCCGCGTGACGCACGACCTACAGCAGACGGACGAAAAGGCTCCACCTCCAACAGGTCTGCTGTCTCAAAAGAACGACGAGCGTGCATGTCAAAGACAGACCAGACAGACAAAGACAGAACAGGGGAGGCAAGATACAACACAGTGCTGGTGTAGTACCTCCTGCGTCCTGTTGGCCCTTCTTTACGTCTATGTCAATCACTTTTCCTTTATCACACGATGTGATGCGTGCCTGAAATGCATCTTCCCAAATTTCCCCTCTCCTCCCGTTTGCTCCCGAGTGAGGTCATTATGGGAGTGCACACAGACACACCGATCAGGAGACGAGGCTGAGTGGTGCCAGTGCAGCCCTCACCCATGTGTTTTTCATGTTTTCTTTTCTTCAATTCATGTGTTTTTCATGTTTTCTTTTCTTCAATTCGTTTATATCTAGTGCCGTTGGAGAAAATAAAATCCAGTTGTAAGTCAGCGCTTCGTGTGTCCTCTTGCTATCGTCCTTTGTCTCGTCGTTTGCGCTGTGGTTCAACAACTTCACCCAGTGCCTGTCGCTGCTACTGCCCTCTCCAGCACCAGTGGTTGAACTTGCGCCCTCCGTGCTGCACTGGCCCCCTCTGTCACCCAGAGCAGTGTCGGGGTGGTAGGCAAAGCCCGACTCATCGAGGGGAAGCCGCGGTGGCCCGCAGTCCTGCATCATCTCCAAGGGGTGGCACAACCCGAGGTGCAGGGGAACCATAGAGTTGCGGCGGTGGAGCTCGCTGAAGCGCCCCAGGGGGCCCTCCTCTTCCCTCTCCTTTCCGTAAAGAGAGGGGCCCGGGCTCTCCAGAAACCGGTGGAACACCTCCTCTTCCTCTGGTGCCTCTCTCCTCTCTGAAGCAGATTCACGGAAAGGGGGTACACGTTGTTCAAACGGTGGTCCAAAGAAAGCAAAAAGACAAGGCCCTTCAATCTTAAAATAAATTTCTCGATGCAAAATTTTAAAGCAACACGCGTAGTAACTCGAAGTTGAAAGCGGCTCACTTTTATGAGCTAGTAAAATAGAACAGAGGCTATAGCAGTGGACACTGCAGTTACCCTACAGTGTGCTCGATTCTAAGCATGCCCCTTTTTAAACTTGTCCCATTTCACAAGGTTATGGTGCTTGTGGTCTAAGCACTTTCATGTTAAAAACGTTTTGAGATATCCTACGCTAAAATGTGGGATAGGGTGTGTACAATCAGTGGTGCTTCAAAGTTCTGCTTTGTCCAAATGAACAGCCACGCTATGCCAAGAGCACCTTCGTATTCTCTAGCAAAACTGAAAGGGGCCGTGCAGACAAAATGCAAGTTTGTTTTATTCGAAAGATCTGGTGTTTTAGTGTTCCCAGCACAATTCCGGCAGCAGACGATGTTTTATTCACCAAGAAATAAATGTTCAAATTTGGATTCTCCCATAAAATCGCGTGTTTTGTGACGTCTGCCATGGGACGTCTGCCATGGGTGGGTGTTCAAGTAAACTTCTAGTTGGCTGTGTTTGCACCTGCCATCTTTTTGTTATGGCAGGTATATAGTAATCGTTTCGTGAAATATGGGGTATGCTGGACAAACAGGGTCGCGTAAGACTGTCGGTTACGCAAATCAGCCTTTGTGGTCTGAGACAATCCCAAACCGCCCCACTGCTGTGCAGCTATGTCAAGCATAGTGCGCGCAGTACCAACAGCAGTACGCACGGGTACTTCTATTTTCATGCACTTTCATGACTTCCATTGTTTCACCCCATGATTCTAACTGCTATAAAGTAATTATGCATTACACTGAAGCGAAAATAGCTCATTCTGCAAGCTTATAAGCCCGACTACCTTGCGTTTGCTTTTGCCGGCGTCAGCCAATCGCATGGGTGTGCACATGACATCATATGTTCTAGTGCGGGAAATGAGGTAGTGAGTCACATGGCCATTCCAGTTTTTCCTAATTATGTAGCTTATTTAAACGAAGTTTACGTTAAGAGTGGTGCGAGTAACATTCTAACCAGGCAATCTTTCAAATGAACCGAACTTGTGTTTTGGCTGCATGGCCCCTTTAAGAATGACAATAGAGGTTGCCCCTGCACCTCACCACCGCAGCCTGATGTTGCTCCATGCGGCCGAAAGATTGCATTATCTATTGCGAGTACCTTGAACATGACATGAGTCTTTTCCCTGACTTGTCGGACCTAACCTGCTCCTGCACCACTGCACTGACAGCAAACAAACTAGGTGAGAACAAGCGCACAATGTCACTCATTAAGCGTAATCTCCTTTCAAAATGCGAGCACCCGTTGGCGGGAGACTCGACTCGACTCAAAACACGACTTGGCGGGAGAATCAAAATTTTAACCTAAATTGATCAACTTCTCAGTGAATACGGCATCATTTGCTGCCAGGCAAACGCTGGGGGCACTATAAAACACGAAATCTTTCGAATAAAATAAAATTGTATTTTGTCTGCATGGTCCCTTTAAGAAGGTAACGTACCACATAAGACAAATTTCAAAGCACGCATAAAATGAGAAAAAGGTTCAGAATGTAGCTAAAGACATTTTCTGAAAGGACGGAGAAACGTCATGAGGACATGTCAGGGCTGGTGCTGAACTAAGTTAAAAAAAACATTTGTTTACGTGCTCGCTTGCTGAACATGACAAAACCAGAATCGATGTGAGAAGCGAAGTTATCGATTTTCGGCCTATTTGGGGAGTTGGAAGGTCAATTGTTGCGGGAGGGACTTTCCAAAAGCCTAATTACCCGGCATTTTCTCCCTAATCTTTCTCAGACTGAAACATTCTGTGATGCGCCGAAAACTTGCCAGTCTTCCAGACAGACTAGCTCAGGTCGAGATTGAAGCGTATTAGAATTTTTCCTTGGGGGGGGGTCTAAGGAGGGGGTGGTTGTAACTACGAGAATGAGTGAGTATTCGCGAAATAACCACGGCACTTTTAACTGGCAACTTTGCATATATCGATAGGTTGAGTAAACTGAGTGAAAGTCTCTCAGTAAACCCCAGAAGGTTCTGCATGACCAACACACTCACGGAGTCTGCCGTTAAAAGCCCTCCATTCGGAGAAGAAAAGGCAAAGCCCAACGGATCCGCACAGCTCTGTTCTGCTCTGCCTCGGAAGAAAGTGACCACAGTAAACACTTACCAGCTGTGTTGCGCCGCTCTTGGTGCCGTTGGGGCAGGCGACGAACGGTTGGCGCAGTCGGAGTCCAGCCGAGAAACGCAAGCGCAACCAAGATGGCCAAGACAGACAGATTGGAATGACGGCGGTAGTTTACCGTAACGGTAGCACGGTCAGTCCTCGTGCCGTTCGCGCGGCTCGCGCTGTTTCGGATGACGCGCTTCGTGCGCGGAAAAAGAAAAGAAGTGTTGAATGTGTCCAGGACGCAGTGAAGCACGGGCTGATTGCTGGAAAGAATAAATAAAATTATTACCTCAAAAAAAAAGTTACTTATACAAAGCTTTGATTTTTAAAATAAGCCTTTTTTTTTAGTTGTTTTGAGTTAATTTACAATGTTCTGTCTTTGGTTCGCGGTGGCCTGTGTTGGCTGCCCGACGTCAGGCAAGCAGCCATTCGCGCTTATTCGCTCGCGCCCGAGTTCAAACGTTATCAACCTAGGAGTAAATTGCTACCGCAGTGGTATGAGATAATGCAAAGAAGTAACACGCTGGACAAAAAAAGAAGAGCCCACCGTTGCAAACTGTGGTGAAGAAGTGAAATTGAACCTCGGCGGTAGGCAATTCCCGTGCTGCTGCACGTCGACCACGCAGCAGTTCAGTGTTCTCAAAAGCAAAGGATACCGTTGATAAAGTACCTTGACATGAACGTTCGCCAAGCGGATATGCGGCACCCCCGAACTAGTGTTGTGACAACCTTCGGTTACTTTCTTAGGTCGCCTGCGGGCTAGTTTCCGAGCTTCTTCAGCAAAGCAGAGGGTTTTTGATAGGCTGGCCTCGTCGCGAAAGAAAGGAAAGATGGTGCTGAGGTAGTTGGGGGAACACGTGCGTCAGCTGGGTAGAACGGGCTATAACCCATTGTCTCTTGCTTGGCAGTGTGGTAAGCGTTGGGTAAAAAACGGCAAGATGTCGTCCCAATCCGCCTCTTTACCAACCCCACTGCGCATGCGCAATCCCCTAGCGGCCAAGTCCCTAAGCAGTCCAGTAGGGGCAGCAGACGACATTCCCCACAGCTCCCGCACAAGCGGGAAGGGGTCGTGGTTGTATTTACATCGTTTGATTTTTGTGTGTGCTCGTTGTGCGCGGAACAATGCCCACAACTTGTGCAGCGTTCCGCTGTAACTCGGAGTGCCGAAAAGGGAACGGTGTCGGCTTCTATCGCTTCCCGTCGGCCGCACGCGATCGGCTACGGCGGCTTGCGTCGCTCGCGTCGGCTCGGGCGATGGGAACATTAGGCTTAGCATCCTGGCGGATATTTGATCGCTGCTATCTGTGCAACTGCGAATAACAATCCGCAACACAACTTTTCACTACACTATCATCCCCTTTCTCGCATGTGGAACTCTATTTAAGTTATAACTGCCGTTTGAGCGATCGGTGACCAAGACATCTGCGTAGCCTGTTTCGATGCTCCCGCGCAGGTATTGCCATCTCTCGGCCGCTCGGCGCAACGCGCGCCGCGGCGACCGGTCAGCGTATACGCTTGCATCGCGGCAGATATATCTGATCGCCGCTTTTAAAATAAGCCCTGACAACAATCCCCAGCACAATTTTTCACCACACTAACACCTACTTTCTCGCATGTGGAACTTTTTAGCGATCAGATTGATTCAGAAGAGCAGCGACAAGCGCGGTTGCTACCGCGGTCTGCGCCGGTTCGAGCCGCTGAGTGTGCCGAGCTGGCAGGCGCGGCCGGCGTGTGCGCGGACTGTTTCCGAAGGCAGAAAACGCTTCACGATTGCTTGCTTTATCCATTTCTTGTGAACAAAAGCGCATAATCTACAAATTCAGCTCAGCGATCATCGTAGTTGACCGTGGAGCAAAAACAGTGGGCGGAGCGACGCCGACGACGCAGCTCATGCGCGCATCGGGCCGTCTCAAATTCACGCGTACGACTAGTCATGGCGACAGTCGTAACGATCAGTCGCATGCGAATCGCGTGTAACAATCGTACATGTGTCCAGCGCTTAAAGGCATTTTGCGAACTGCCGGCCTTTGTTGAGCTGGCGATCGCACTTCATGCCAGACGACTCCAAGTACTGCTCGCTCTGCTACTCGGACGGCACACGGATCTGTCCGAGATTTCTCTGCCAGCCCTCATTCAGTGATAAGAAGCCGCCTGGTATTATGTGATGACCAGGGGCTGTCACCTTAAGGCGTTATAACAGCAACACAGAAGAAAAAAAATTCCCCCGCATTTCCCCCAGGGGGAGAATGTGAAAGTGCGAATGCACGGTTGTCGGCCCGCTTGCGGCGCTTGCGCTCGGCCCCCCCAGCCCACCGCCTCGCCGCCTTCTCTTCCATCTCTTCCATCGGGTTTGTAGTATCACGTGTACACCACGCAGTTATCAAGCCGCTATAACGCCGCTGAGTCGCCAACGCACGCCGCTGACGACGTAGTGTGAAGGCGTTAAAGATATAAGGCGCGTCACTAACACTGATATCAGCATCGCGTCCGTGGCTTGGTCGGTAGAGCGTCGCGCTGCGGCCGCAAAGTCCTCGGATCGAAACCTGGCGCCGGATGCTGTTTCTTTTTTAAATATAGAGGAGCACTGCGGACGCCGCCGCCGCCGCCGGCGGTGGATGGTTTGGGGTCGCTTATAAAGTGCATTCCGGCTGCTCCTCGCCGTAATGTGGGATTGCCGTGCATACAACGAGAACGCAGCCGGAGGAAACGCCGGCAAACCCTACAGCTTCAACTTCCGCTAGGCACGCTAGGTGGCAGCACACCGCAATGAAAGAGGCGGATTGTTATGGTCAGAGGCAACGTGCATCGCATTCATGTTAGTCAGGGTCCGGTTGGTCCGCTCAGCGAGACCGTTTGTTGGTTTGTGATATGGCATTGAATGGCAGAATTGAGACTCGAACAGATGAAGTAGCTCATCAACGACGTCAGCAGTGAACCGGCGCCCACGGTCACTTATGAGGACACCAAGTTGGCTATGTCGATGCGACTGAGAAGGAAGTTCACCACTTTGGCAGCTGTTGCAGTTGACAATGCAGCTGTTTTGCAATGGCGTGAAAGGTAGTCGACGCATACGATGATCCGAGAGCTCCCATTCTTTGACTGAGAAAAAGGGACCACCAAATCTGTGCCCACTTTTTCAAGGGATAAAGTGGGGCATTCGCAGGGTGGAGTTTATCCGGCTGAGCAGTCGTAGGGCACTTGTTGCGTTGACACTGGGAACAACTCGCCATGTACTGCTCGACTGACTGTCGCATTTTCAGCAAAAAAAAAGCGTTGTGTGCGGTGAAGAGTGCTTCCAAAGCCCAGAGCTGTGGCGTCGTCGTGAAAACCTTGAATTGCAGAACGCATCATTTCTGGCACCACTAGGAGGAGCCGGGAGCCGCTCGGTGTGTAGCTCTTCTTGTGTAGCAGGTCATTGTGAATACAGGAGGATTGGGTCTCACCGTACAGCGGTAAACAATGAGGCCAGGCTCACTTAATTCTTTTGCTCCTGCTAGACGATGTCAAGGTCAGTTAATGCCACCTCAAGGGGCTGGGCTGGGATTGTCCTCGAAATTTTCGGCTTCGCGGTCCGTCGTTTGAAGTGGAAGGCGGGAGAGGCAATTTGCGTCGGCATGCTTCCACTCACTTTTGTAGGATACGGTGAAGTAGTCTTCTTGAAGCTGCAAAGCCCTGCGCGCACGCCAGCCAGAAGGGTCCCGTAGATTAACCAGCCAGCACAGAGTGGAGGTCAGTAGCGATTGTGAACCGTTGTCCATATAGGTATGAGCGGAATTTTTGCGTGTAAAATATAACAGCTAAGCACTCCTGTTGTGTGACAGTGTATTTTTCAGTATTGCTAAATGATCGGCTTGCGTATGCCATGACATTTTCATAGTTTGGATGTTGGACCAGCACTGCCCCGAGGCCCACACCACTGGCGTCCGTATGAACCTCAGTAGGGTCTTGGGGCTCGAAATGGCGGAGAATTGGTCCTGGTGTGACTAAACACTGCGTCCCAATCCGAAGCCCAGATGAAAGGTGAGTCTTTCTGGATAAACGTTGTCAGAGGAGAAGCAACATCCACGAATCTAGGAACAAAACGACGAAATAAAAAACAAAGCAGTGGCGTATACGCCACTGCTTTGTGGGTTTGCCGTGGCGTATACGCCACGGCGGACCCACAAAAAATAATAAATGAAAATTTGGAAACGTGAAATTGAAAAAGTATGTCGTGATTAAGACACACTCATCACGGCATAGTAGCCGCCATCTACGTAACCATACTGTTGTTCTCTTTATCTTTGTGTTTAGGCAGTGGCATTAAAATTGCCTTGTGATGGGAGCCGACATCGAAGTCGCGTAGCCTCAACGCATTGCTTGTGACGGAAGATGGATGACAGGTAATCTTTAGTTGGTGACACACAGAGTCAATATCATCATCAATTCCACTCGTTAACATAAAGCGGAACAGATTCGATACTTCGCAAAGGATAGCTTCGAAGGTGAGTCTGTATTGGGTTATAATGCCGAAGTTGAAAAATGTCTAAACAATGTAGTAGTGAACAATTGCGGTACTGGACTGCGCCGGAACATAACTAATGTTGCATTGCACGTGAACGACATCAATATACGCAGTCAAAAGCAGCACTAATCAGCGCTTACACAGGTGACAGCAAAACAAAAGGCGAATTTATGTGCCAGTGAAGCGGCGGCAATCTCCATCGTCGATGCATGGATGTTTGAATGAATGCTGAACTACCTGAACTTTCCACTCGAACCGAAAACAGAAACAATGTTTTTTTGGTTCAGCTTGTTTTCGGTTCAGCTCCTGAATGAAACAATAAATGGTTATGCTGCCGTTCGGGCCAAAATTATTTTGTTTCGTGCTGAACTACCTGAACTTTCCACTCGAACCGAAAACAGAAACAATGTTTTTTTGGTTCAGCTTGTTTTCGGTTCAGCTCCTGAATGAAACAATAAATGGTTATGCTGCCGTTCGGGCCAAAATTATTTTGTTTCGGGTTTCGGTTCCAGCTTTTGTTCCGTTCTGACACACTGTTCGTAACTAGTACGCTGATGTGCCATTTTGCTTATTCTCCTGCTAGCATGAGCTCTGGTGGGGCAAGGGGAGAAGCGGACATCATGGGAGGGACGAACATGGGAAGCGGGAGTACGTTTGCACTTTGTGTGCTGGCATTGTCGAGTCATGTCAGTCTTGATTCACAAGTTTAGTTTGTTCAGATTAGCGGTTTAACTTAGCGAAACCTTATTGGAAGTTGTCGGCCTTGCGTTTCTGAAGTTGGTGCGTGTATCAACATGGCTGGTCTGCCCAGAATGACAGCTTATCACCGCGTTCGTAGAGCAGTCCAGAATGACTTGAATGCAATAGTATCAGCTGGGAAAGAAAGCACTTGCTCCGCAGGTTGCCATGCCAGTACAGATGCCGAAGTAACGCCAGCAACAGAGTCAATTCCACTGCCATCTTATGGGCTTTGTTGCTGTTCTCTCACAACTTCGAGCGAAATTTTCGAGTTTGCCAATGGCGTTGAGGATGTTGATGTAGCTTCCAGCGTTCTTTTGGGGAAGGTGTGCTTTGTTGGCCCGAAAACGGCGCACAGCAGTGCACCGCCGGAGACGAAACATTGTTTCAAGGACAGGAGCCCAACACTGCGGCTTTCAGCCAAAATCTGGTCTAGTGCACGGCCAGAGACGAAACATTGCATCAGGGGCAGGAATTTAACACTGCGGCTTTCAGGTAAAGTCTGCACCAGTGGAGTGTGGAGAGAGATGTTCCTCATGTTGCAGTCACACAACTTTTAGGAGTGCTGCGCTCGCACTTGTGCTTCTCTAGCCTTCCAAAAAGTGCTAGGACGCTTTTGTCAACACCGAGATCAGCAGATGCTGTTAAATGTATGGGGTCAGGCCAGTATTGTCATTTTGGCCTCAGTGAGAGCATTGAGGCAGCACTGAGAAATGTGCCTGTCCCCGATCCAGTAATGCTGCACGTGAACGTAGATGGCTTACCTTTCACTAAAAGCACGCGCGACCAATTCTGGCCAATTCTTTGCAGAGCAGCTAACTGTGAGGGCAGCAAGCCATTTCCAATTGGCATTTACTACGGACAGTGCAAGGCTTTGGATCACAATGCTTTCTTGCAGCAATTTGTCGCGGACTTGAAAGTCGCCTTGCAGCAGGGTATCGCGATTGGAAACAAAGTGATCCGCGTAGAACTTGCAGCAATAATCTGTGATGCACCTGCTAAGTCCTATATTTTAGGCATCAAGGGTCACAGTGGATACTTCAGCTGCCCAAAGTGTACTACCGAAGGGGATTACAAGCATGACCGTGTGTGCTTCCCTGAGATTGATGCTCCATAGAGAACAGATGCTAACTTTCGGAATGCAGAGCAGGAAGAGCACCACAACACTGACACTATTCTCAGAGAGCTCCCCATTGACCTAATTCAGCAGGTACCGTTAGTCATGCATCTTGCTTGTTTAGGTGTAGTTCGCAAACTTCTGCTGCTATGGATAAAAGGGGTGAAACGCTACAGAATGGGGAAAAAAATCAAGAGAGGCTGTGTCAGCAGCAGGCACTGACATTCGGCGTTATGTGCCATCGGAAATGTCCCGAAAGCCGAGAAGTTTGTCCGATGTTGAGAGGTGGAAGGCTTCCGATTTCCGCTTTCTTTTTGCTTTATTGTGGTCCTGTCGTGCTTATGTCGAGAATACCTAATCGTCTGGCAGACAATTTCATGGTCTTGCATACTGCCATGAGCATGCTATGCAGCCCATCTTCTTTAACACAGCTCTTGGAATATGCGCAGAGGCTGTTGGTGCATTTTGTCAAAGTATTCACTGCCATATACGCCGAATATGCAATTTCAAGTAATGTTCGCGGCCTGGTTCACGTAGCAGATGATGCCAGAGTCCATGGATCCGTGCTTGGCTACAGTGCCCTCCCTTTCGAAAACTACATGCCTAGGCTAAAGACGTATGTCCGAAAACCAGAAAAGCCACTTGAGCGGGTTTACAATCGGGTTATGGAAGAACGAGCCCTCTCTAAGCACACTTGCCCCAGTGCGCACAGCATACGAGAAGCTGGAAAGCTGGCAATGCGGCATCAGAATGGGCCTCTGGCATTTTGTTGTGTAGGCGCTCAACATAAAAGTTGGTGGTTTTCTACTGATGTAACAATCAAAGCAAATGAGAAAGACTACACATGCATGCTGAAAGACAAAAGTGTCGTCAAAGTTCTGAACTTCGCAGTCTGTGCTGTAAGCCACCAGCCAGTGCTTATCGGACAGAGGCACATGAGTTTGGAGGACCTTTACACGTACCCCTGCCATTCCTCGCTCATCAACATTTTTCTGGTGTCGAAGCTTTCAAACCTGCACTTCTGGCCTCTGTCGGAGGTTTCAGCTAAATGTGTATGACTTCCCTTTGGTAAACAATATGCTGTGTTCCCGATGCGGCACTTGTAGTAAGCTCTGTATTATTAAATTTTTTTGAAATGTAGTTTGCCTTATCAGTTTTATCTGCTAGCTGGTCGTGGGCACCATACTTTGCGCTGCTTTATTTTCTTTTTTTTAGCCGAGACGTTTCCCATTGTGGCATTTCCTCAGGAAGAAAACAGCTTGGCTGTTGGGCATAAAACGGCTGAATGAAAGAAAGGATTACACATTCTGGCCAAGCAACAAAAACCTAGTGAAGCAGCGCCGAATGACAATGGAAGGGGCGGCACCATCGGCGGACTGGGCACAAGCCAGGTGCCTAGTGATGTGTTGGGCTGGTAAGCTGCATTTTGTATTTTTGGCGTTTCCATTTTAATGACGTTCTTTGTAAATGTCTACGAAAAGGGGCCTGGAGAAGCTGCAACTTTTGCAGTATCGATCTCATATTAATAGCGAGGAGCAGCTCGGACGGGGAAAGCGAAGAAAACGGCGCGCCCTCCCATTCGACCTTGAAAGTGATGGCGGCACCGACAGTGCATGCGATGAGTGAGATTATGAACCGCCAACGCCGCTGTAGCCACCTCCAATGGAGAAAGAAAAAGGTACAAAACAATTGTTCTTGCCTTGCACAATAATGAATAGTAACAGTGAACCTTCAAGGAAAGCTTTTCTATGTACGAAGCTTTAGGTAAGTGTGACTATGTCATCAGAAAAGTTTTATATGGACCTACCTGTTGCTCTTGTAATTTATTGTCTTTCAAGGCATGGGAGGTTTACTTTATGAGGTAACTTTTCTGTTGGTCTTACAGCTATGCATCAACATTTATTGTGGAGGCACCTGCCTAACATGTTCCCTGCAGTAGAGTACGTCCAACGGCAAAAGTATGGTGAACACGGCAGCGCTGAATGAAACGAATTACTGCTGCATCATAGCATCACTGTGCCATGTTTTGAGATGCCTCATTATTTTTGCGCTACAGTGTTATTAACTCTGGATATTAAATTATGACTTCTTGCACTGCGGAGTAATACCCAATGAGACACTGAGCAGTTGTCTCCATGAAAGGTACGCTCTGTAGTGAGTATCATAAGTGGCTTCATGCGTCAAACCCAAAGGAAGAAAAAAAACGAGGGAATCAAAACGGCATAATCAAATTTCTTCGAACTGAATATGTACAACACAAATGCACCCCCAGCCCAGATATTGAAACCAGGCATCTTGGTGGTGGACGTTGCAGCAATCTCTATCAGTTGGTTGCACCTCAACAACTTTTAACCTCGATTGCACTCGGCTTAATATGTAGAACAGCATAAAATGATTTTGATTTCCAGATGGATGCGACCTAACGCCTGTCCCTGTGCCGTCATCACAGAGAACTAAAGCACAAAAAAGCCGGACTCCAGGTGTGTAGTGCATATTTTAGTGCCGTGCCTAGGGGCTATTTTAGAAAAACTAAAATAATTATTGGTCAAGTAGAACTAGTGGCAAACATACATTTACAGCCCCACAGACAGCAAACATCCCCGACATGCACACACCTCCTTCTGGTAAATACTCAATTCTTTGTTCTCATTCCCGGCAAGAAAATTTTGTGAATGAAATAACTTCTTACCCATGTTTCTCTCAAACTAGCCCACTGGTATGAAGCAGGCGTGTCGCGTCCTGCCACTCAGGGAAGCTCTCACCAGTTCAGCCATGGTAAGTTCTAGTTGTTCACTGCTGCAGACAGAACACAAAATTGCCACCCATATGTTTCTGTCCAACGCCTACTTTATGATTTGCTGAGAAAACATGACGTAATGCAGATAGTTGGCGGGAACGTGAACGTCACCCATTGGCAGCTCCAGCCTGCTTAAAAGTGACGTGATTTTACGGAATAGCTTGGAAACAGCGGTTGCCATCGCCCGGAAATAAATACTTTCACGCACCTTCGGCGGCATGGAATCCCTGTGGTTTCGCAGTTTCGCACGAAGCGCGGTTGAAAGACTTTTGCTAGCGAAAGAAATAATTTTGACGGCAGTGGTAGTCTGCGCTGACCAACGTAGCGCCGAAGCAACAAGCCATGGTGCAATGAGCCCCGCATTCAGCGCGGGCCCGCGGCCTCTTGGACTTAAAGAGGCTGCCCAGTATCCCCTCACTTCATCCTTTTTGCTCAATAAAAAAGTGTCGTGCTCCTATTCCTTCTAAGTAACATAACGGAGCATTTAAATAACGTCCAATGTTTTGTTTTCACTATAACGGTAATGAAGTAGCTATTGGTTTGGTGTAGCAGGAAGTCAAGGGGACAGTATGTCTATTACAAAGAACCTAACGCACTGAATTTGGCCACGCTCCTTCCAGTAAGCTAATGAGTCACGAGGTCAAAATAAAAAACCGAAACAATTGTTTTATTCATTACTGCGTTAATTGAGTTCGAGCTAGATGAATAAGTGAATCGGCGGCCCCAGTATGAATCGTCAGGCGTAGCGTTTCGCTGTCCTTACGGAGTCACAGAACCGGTAGTCACGGCATTCACGTCTTTGAACAGTGACGGCGATGACGGCCGGGAAGGTGAGCTTCCAAGTTAACATTGAAACAGTGAGATTATGTAATCCTAACGTTTTTGCCAGCCTCAACTTGTGTCTTTACAATACGTATAAAGATTTTTGTACGTTTATTGAGCGCAGTATCAGATAGCTTGGTGCTAATTTTTATAAAATAAGCGTCAAATTACACGACGCTTCGTCAGAGGTACACCTGCATACGTCACAGATTGCTTACGCATGGCCACTCGATCTCTCCCTTGGAGATCGAGTGGGGAGATCAAGGGGCCATGGCTTAGGTTTGAGCTATGCAAAAAAAAAACGTCCAAATTACCGAATTCACAAGTCGAGAATAGGGGCCTAAGGCAAGAATGACGGAACTACTGCTGCTGTGAGATTAGGGCCACATTCCGAGTCCCTCCTACACTCTATTTGCTCCCTCCACTCGGCTGAGGGAAGGATTCCGCAATGCTTATGCATGGGGAAATCGCTTTCGAGGGTCTTCTCCACTGAAGGCTCGAGTGGAGGGAAGACTCAGAATACATGGTAAATGTACGCAGATTAAATTGCACACAGTGTACAATGCAAGCCGTCCGCGCAAAGAAGCACCAGCGCCACTTTTCTGTGCACTGTCCACAGGCGGATCTATCTGTTTGCGAAGAATCCCGAATAACCAGGAGCAGTTACTTGCCTGTGTTGAGTAAAGAGAATGTAGCGCGGCCCGCCACGAGGGCGGCCAGCAGGAGCTTGCTCCATTGGTGCGTGGTTCGGGCAGTCGGTTGGTTCGCATCACGGTAGCCGAACGCCTGGTGCGCCCGCTCGTTTCGCCGCACCCTTCTCCTAACGAATTGCTGCAGTTTAACGTGCATCGGCACATACTTTCCTTTCGATTACACCGCTGAAATCACCGGTTAAGGGAAGTTGATCTGGGACTAAAATCGCGCGCTGGGCTCTGGAAGGAAGGTTCACATCAACACGCTGTCTCGGTGATACTGAAACCGCTCGGCGACGTGAGTGACAATAGCAGCCGTGAGTAAGCATAAATATATATGATTAGAAAAAATACATAAAGAATGGCAACCAAGAGACGCAAATGCTTGTGAACAGCGTAGAAAAAAATGACGCTCGATAAACGGCATAAATGGAATTTCAAGAGCAGAGAGGCCGGCCAAAAAGACACAGGTGTCTTTTTATTAAATTTTTTAACTAAAATTGGTAAAATAGCAAGGTTATAGTAAAAACATGATGGCTGTGAACTGCCTAGCTACAAATGCTGCCAACGGAAGGGGAGAGAAAGCTCTCCGTACGGTGAGTGACCGGGAAATGCGAAAGTGGTCTAACACATCACAGAAGTTCAGAAATCGTCGCTGTTGTCGCTTCCAAGATTGTAGTTGACCGCGGTTTTGGTGGATCGACTTGTCATCGAACGCGGTGGAGGTGCTTCCATTTCCAACACGTCGTCTTCTTCGTCCGAAGACAGCACACGCGGCCGTGCGCGCAGTTTTGTAGGTGCTACGGAAACGTCCGTGTCAGGGCTAGCACCACCAATAGCAGCAGGCGCAGCAGCCACCGGCTTGGCGCGCTTCTTGGGTTCCGCCCCTTTGTTCTGTCCAGAGGATCCGCTGCCGTCAAGTTTGGCGTAACCTTCGCCGATCTTCCGCCGCAGGGCCACTTTCACCTGAAGGGGTCGCTTCTTTGGCTGCGCCTGCGGGATTCGCAGTGAAAAGTAAGCGCACTTCGGTAGGAGGTTATCTAGCACGCAGGTATGGGAAAATGCATTGATTGACACTGCGTATATGACGACGCGTAGCCGTGAGATCATTTCCGCCATTACTATTCTACGTTCGTAAAGAGATGCCGGCGTGTGTCAGAGTATTAAGCACGCTTGGCTCCGAGCAAACACTTGCCCGCCCTAGTTCATGCTGTATGGTCGGGACCCACACCACGAGAAGATGGGTGACGAGAGGGATTGCTTCATAACAGGGGCGGATCATCAGATTCTCACGTTGGTGAGAAGCCACGTGAGAAATTAGTACAAAGTAAAACGACACGCTATTGTACTAAGGATTATGATCCCCATCGTTTTAAGGGACATTGATGTGTTTTGAGTAGAACCATCATCGCCAGCCTCTTTACGCGCATACTTCAGGACGAAGGCCTCTGCCATAAACGTGCAACCATACCTATCATGCTGCGTCCAAATCAATTCTTCGTCCCAAAATTTCCTCTAATGATCCAGTCACCGAGTTTTATCTCAACCCGTCCCTGGGCAGTCGTTCTGTTAATCGAATGGTGGTCCGCGTCTGTCAATACTCTGCATTACTAGTCCAGCCCAATTCCTTAGCGAGGGCTTTCAAGAACGAAAATCAAATTGACAGTGCGTACTTGTCTTAACGTGTCGAAAGTCTTCGATAGAGTCCCTCATTTAGAGCTAATTAAAAAGTTAGTGCTTACCAAAGTATACAAGATGCCACAATGAAATCGTGCATACCTGACGGGAAAACACAGTACGTACAAATTCTCGGGTGTTCCGCAAAGGTCTGGGCTAGAATCAGCCCTTATTAATGCTAATGACATTGCGGAGTGTAATAATGACATAAACGTGCAAGCAGTTTTTTTCACGTGATTGTCTGTGTAGTAAAGAAATAAACGACTAAGATTTTCAAAAATTCACAATGCTATGCAAAAAGTTCAACTCGGGTGCGAAGTTAAAAATGAAAATCAAAGCAGCTTAAAAAACAGTAGTTTTTCGCGTCTCTCTTCACTAACTAAACGCTGGGTCCTACTACACTTGCCGTAGTTAGACTAAAACGATTTAATTTTTGAAAGAACACCTATTTTTGAAAGAACATCTTGAGAAAATTTGTTTTGCGGCAGAAAAACTGGATTTTGCGTAGGAAGCTTAGGCTTCGTTAAAAAACGTCAACTGCCTACATATATCTGGTAAGGCTAACTTAAAAATATGCAAGTGTGATATGGTATTCTTACGAAATCTGATTAACCTAAAATATTGGGAGCGTAACAGAGATCGGCTAGACGAATTCTGTCACGTTACTCGTGAACTGATGCCGGAACAAAAATGTTGCATGTACTTAATTTACCTTCCTTACACGAACGGTGCCGCCTAGCCAGACTACGGTTCCGCTTCTTCTTTCTAACGCAAAAACTGCGATATTAAGAGCTGCAACCAGAGCACTAAAAGCTACACACATCGAGGTAATTACGTAATCTCGCAAGCACAGGTTAAGGCACATATATTAAAATTTTTTTCCCAGACGAACACAACAACGAAGTTTATTACCAACAACAGTTATTCAAAGACAGTTGCACAATTTGAAAACAAGCTGAAGCAAATCGTGTGCAGAACGAAACTCTCTGCATTACAGAAGATGTCTATTACTACTGTACATTGCAATGCTGTTATGTAGGTATTCTTGTTACTATATATCATGTGTCCTATGTACAGTCATGGACAATTCAAATACGAACCGCGGAGCGCACGGCCGAAGATACCGGTGCCGTCACCTGGCAGCGGCCGAGGAAAACGCACGGACATGCGCAGTTGAGATGTCGGGAGCAAGGCTGCGTGTCCCACTGCAATATGTTGCTTTCTGCTCGCTCGTATTCAGCTGTTGAATTTAGTCACCTACAACCTTGTAACAAGCTTTTGTGCCCATGTGTGTGGGATTTCATCGCTCTCAACAGGACACCACGCCGAATCTAACTTTCTTCATACCGGGCACCGTAAAGACCTGTCGAATTGCGAATTGCACTTGCTGTATGTGAACAAAAAGAAACTTCGCCCTCAAACGAATTACACATCTATGAATTGGAATCTTTTTGTACCCGCTTTCAACAACATGACTTTTGTGATGTTACAGAATTCGTTACTTGGCTCATTGCTACTGGCCGTGCTGCTGACCGAACTCGTCGGCAGCACGGTTGAATTTTCACAATGGGATGCTCACATGTACGTACTTCGGCGTTCTGGAGAGCGTCTTACAGTGACATAGCGAACACTAGCACAACGACTTTCAGGCCTTCGGAAGTTGAAGCAGAATTATGAGCTCATAAAGGAATATAAAAAATCTCCAGAATAAAAATTGGCATAATTTGTGCCATCGGTTCGGACAAGAAAGAGGCCTCGCTTAACCATGCACAATCTCTGTCCATATCGGCAGCAGCATGTGCCAAGTGGTACCTGTGGCCTCTACCGCGTGAGCAGGTGTCCGAACCATGCTATAACTTGAAAAAGTTCCCATATCAGGTATCAAAGTGGAAGGATAGTGGTGGCAGTCTAGTTAGGAGAAAACACTGGTTTACGTATCTTATGATGTAGTGATTTCAAAAGCCTTAATTGTGGAGCGGATATGCCACTATTGCGTGCACCGCCATGGTTTACGCCTAATGTTAGTGTAGAAAGTTGAGTGCCCGAAACCCACGAACGTTTGGTGGTGTTCAGTAGTGCTTCATTTCCTTGCTCAGGGAGATTTTGAAGATCTTGCAAGGTAATGGTATAGTGACCGGGAATCAGATTTCGGTTTGGACTGGCTGAGGGCTGCTGAAGTTCCCCGATAGTGAAGGGGAGATCCCAGAGCAATGGTAGACTCTGTCGTCCAGCTCCATTCTCGCCGACGAGCTCCTGCTGGTTGTCGCCAAAACAACGCATATATACCCGTGAAGAGGGCACCGCTCCCGGGAGAACATCATCGTTGCTCGCAATACGGAAGTTTCTCTCTCTCTCTCTCTCTCTCTCTCTCTCTCTCTCTCTCTCTCTCTCTCTCTCTCTCTCTCTCTCTCTCTCTCTCTCTCTCTCTCTCTCTCTCTCTCTCTCTCTCTCTCTCTCTCTCTCTCTCTCTCTCTCTCTCTCTCTCTCTCTCCCTCTCTCTCTCTCTCTCTCTCCCTCTCTCTCTCTCTCTCTCTGAGGTATTTACAGATACAGGAATATGGACAACTAGGTCTAGGGTTTTTTTTTAAATTCTGCTATTAAGAACACACAGCATGCCTGACTCGTCAAATCATACTACCAGAACAAATTCCAGCACTTGGGGACGCATGCGTGAGCATGGCTTCCATAAAGAGCTGAAATTTTTACGCTTGCGCAGATGAGTGCCTCTGGTTTGTGTTTCCTTCACAATAAAATGTTTTGAAAGCTCAGCGCAGTCTTTGTCGTTTCGTCTGTGTGTGTAACTTTTGTAAAGACGACAGCCTTCCTTGGGCTACTTAAAATGGAAAATTTTGGTCTATCTGTCTGTATGTCTCTCTGCCTGCCTGCCTGTACCTCGATTCGGTCGCCCCGCCAAAAGTTAAAAGAATTTTTGAACGAGACGCTCATATAAGAAAAACATTGCCAAACTGCTAAATATAGTGCCAATGTTCATACTTGTCAACATTGCCGAGCAAAAAGAAAACATTAGGCAGGTGTGAGGCAAAACATCAATGCATAAGAGATATTTGCAGTCTTCTTAATTCAATACATGGCGGCTTGATTTTTTGGTATGGCAAATAAGCAAATGCGCATTGAAAAAAAAATGTTTTTGGCCCGCTTTCCGGCAAGACACAGATACCCTTCCTTCCACTACCCAAGATCTGACTGCTTGGACGCAAGCCCTTAACCAACGGGTCAAAAAGCACACACAGGAAATTGCACTCACCGATACTACGCCCGCTGCCGACCCCCATCTCACCCATATCTGGGACGCCCGGCGAAGCCTCACTAAAAGATGGCAGAGGCAAAAACATAATCGCACATTGAAGAAACGCATCGCTCTCCTCACCCAGCAAGCCCAAACGTATGCACAAGAACTCCAACGACAGAACTGGCGCAGCTTCTGCGACCAACTGCAGGGCACGTTACACTCAAAAAGGACATGGCACCTCCTTCGCTCTCTTCTCGATCCCACTAATACCCGGCGGCATACCGACCATAAGATACAACGCCTCATCAAGAACAGTGATCTCCCCTCGCAATGCCTTCTTGAGTCGATCCAGCATCATCTCTTCGGCCACCCAAGCTCCTATCCGCCTCCTCCGGTCAGCCACTATACCGGTAGTCCCAATGAAGACCTCGATGCCCCTTTTACCTTAACGGAACTCACCGCAGTGCTTGCCCGCCTCACACGCAATACCACGCCCGGGAAAGATAACATCACATACCGCGTACTCCGTAACTTGGATGAGGAGACCCTACAGGAACTCCTCACTCTCTTCAATGCTCACTGGCAAGCAGGAACCCTCCCGGCAGATTGGCGACATCCGGACATCACCCTCATCCCGAAGCCGAACAAACCCCTCACCCCCACCACTCTCCGCCCAATCTCTCTGACCTCTTGCCTCGTAAAGCTTCTTGAACACTTGATACATCAACGCCTATCCGATCACTTAGAAAAGCAGAATCTCTACCCTCTTACCATGTTTGGTTTTCGCCAACACCTTTCCACGCAAGATGTGCTCATCCAGATCAAGGAAGAGGTGCTTGACCACCTCAGCCGCACCACCCCGAAGACCATTCTTACATTAGACGTCAAGGGAGCCTTTGACAAGGTTACACATCAGGCCATACTAGATAACTTAAACACCACGGGATGTGGACTGCGAACTTTTCAATTCGTCAGTGCCTTCTTGCGAGACATAACAGCAACTCTCCGCCTGGCCCCCTCACATCAACTTGTTTCCCCACCCCGGCCAAAGGTACACCCCAGGGTTCGGTTATTTCACCTTTACTCTTTAACATCGCCATGCTCCACCTCCCGGCCAAGCTGCAAGAAATTCCTGGAATTCACCACGCGTTCTATGCTGATGATCTCACCATTTGGACGACCCGGGGCTCTAGCGGTGAGCAGCAAGACAGCCTACAGCAAGCTATTGACACAACAATGGAATATCTCCAACCTAGAGGACTAACATGCGAACCTACTAAATCTGGCCTTCTCGTTCTTCGTGCTCGTACTAGGGGAAGAAAAGCTAACACAACTCCCGATCCCCAGGTCAGCATATCCGGTGCTTCCATCTCACAAGTTCCCACGCTTCGCATCTTGGGAGTTCCATTCCATCAAGACGGATCCGGGTCAGCTCTCCTACCACAGCTACACAAGACAGTCTCCCAGCTGACGCATCTCATTCGCCGTATCCGGGGCTCCTCATATGGACTGCGAGAGTCAGACACATGTCGCCTCGTACAAGCCTTGCTCACCAGCCGTATCACTTATGGGACCCCCTTCGTCAATCTGAAACCCCAAGAGACTAGCAAGTTGGATGCCCTCATAAGAAAGACGTACAAATCAGCCCTCAGCCTGCCTACTTACACCGCGAACGAACGACTCATGAAACTTGGCCTCCACAACACCCTGAATGAACTTATCGAAGCCCAGCGCGTGTCTCAGCTGCAAAGACTTGCCCTCACCCCCACAGGCCGTCAGGTCCTTCATAATATAGGCCGAACCCCGCCCCCTGCTCGTCTTAACCTACAGCGCATCCCCCTTTCCATTCGGCAACAACTCAGAACAGCGCCCATACCCAGGCACATGCACCCCATTTACAACCGGGCGCGAAGAGAAGCTCGAGTACGCCACCTCGAGAAGCGTTACGGCAATGACCCGCAGACCCGTTACACGGACGTTGCGCATCCCTCCCCCAATTCTCCGGCTACGCTTGTCACCCTGGACATTTCTGGCAACACCCTTACTGCGGCAACTTACCGAAATATGCCTACACCCGAAGCCGAAGCCCTGGCCATCGCCCATGCCATTACTACACATCGAAATCAGCCTTATCTCACCATCATTAGCGATTCACAGCAAGCCTGCCGCCTTTACCAGGCCGGTCTCGCCCCACAGCAAGCCTTACCCATGCTACGCTACCTACCTCCGGACCTAGAAGTGACCATTGTATGGACTCCTGGCCATGCCGGCCTGGTTGGGAATGAAGCGGCTCATGCCGCAGCCCGCGATCTGCACTACCGGGCACTCCCAACTTCAAGGACCGACACTGGGTGCTACCCTCCCACCACTGAAGACACTCTCCCAGCCCTTGATTCCACCTTCAGTGCCATACTGTCCCACTACAGGCACACACGAAGAATATACCCCCCGCCCCACCCCTCCCTCCCAACACACCACGCCACGCTTTATCGCCGCCTGCAAACTGAAACCTTCTATAATCACCCCATCCTACACCACATCTCGCCGTCCCTTTTCCCCTACAACTGCCCGCACTGTCACATACCTCTCACGACTTACCACCTTGTTTTCTCTTGTCCTCACCACCCTAACCCCATCCCATCCCCCAACCCTGAGCAGTGGGAGTCCGAGCTGACCAGCTCAGCACCAGAGCGACAGCAAGCCCTGGTGCAACGAGCTCTGGACGCAGCTCGGACTCGCGGCCTCCTGGACTTGGGAGGCTGAGCACATCGTGGTGTGCACAATAAACGTTTATTCCTCCTCCTCCTTGACTCAAAAATTCAAAAAGCGCACGCGCGCGACACTGTCCCTCCTGGCGGCCTTGCAAGAAGTCCAACAGTAACGAGAGGTTCCAGTAGATATAGCACGAGCAGAGGAACGCAATAAAATTCTATTGACTTGAGCAGACCACCACCGTGTTCATCGTGGGAGGAACGAGACGGGAGGAGAATAGCGTGAGAGGTGAGCGGGAAAGACGGAAGAGGCATTTACGTGGCAGGGGTGGCAAACGACTTTCGTCTTTCGACCACATCTCCAGCGAAGTGAGCAGATACGCGGTCGTTTCTTTTTTTTTTTTTTTTGCCGCTGCCATCTTTGAATCGCGTACCAACTCGCCAAAGATGCAGGGTGTCGGAACGAAACGTTTCTCGTTCCGGTTTCTGTTTCGTACCTTAAACAAAAGTTCCGTTCCGGTTCAGCTACGAAACGAAAAAAAATGATGCTTCGTAACGATCATAACGGTTCGTGGTAGCCCGCTAGAAGAACTTAAAGCGCGTTTACATGGATGCGACAGTAGCGTATCGTATTTCATTTGTCGCATTACCATATCGCATCGCATGTAAGCAGGGCAATTCGCTTGGGAGATGCGTCGCATCCGATGCGCTAAACCAGGGTAGATTGAGAACGCGAATGCGACTTCCCGAAGGCATGTAGCGGCAGTCGCATCGCATTTCTCGGGTTGGCTCGGGTAGCTCGGGTGTTGCGAGGCTTAGCATCGTGGCGGATATTTGATCGCCGCTGTCTGTAGAACTGCGGATTACAATCCTTAAACACAACTTTTCACCACACTATCATCCCCCTTCTAGTATGTGGAACTTTATTTCTGCGATAATTCCCGTTTGAGCGATCGGTTACCAAGACATCTGCCGTGGCCTGTTTTGATTCTTCCGCGCAGGTAGCGCCATCCTTTGGCGGCTCGCCGCACCGCGCATCGCGGTGACGGGCCGTACGGCCGTACCGGCGAATCTCCGCGTGCCGGTCAGCATAGGCTAAGCATCGCGGCAGATGTCTCATCGCCGCTTTTAAAATCAGCGCTGATAACAATCCCAAGCACAATTTTTCATCACACTAACATCTACTTTCTCGCATGTGGAACTTCCTTTTCGCGATAAGGTTGATTTGGAAGAGTGACGACAAACTGTTGCTACCGTGGTCTGCGCCGGTTCGAGCCGCTTTGTGGGACGTGCGGGCAAGCGCGGCCAGTAAACGCTTCACGATTTCCTGCTATATCCATTTCTTGAGAACGGCGCGCGGAATGAAAAATTGAGCTCAGCGACCGTCGTAGTTGATCGGGTGGATCGGGGAACGAGCCGCAGGCTTCGCTTTTGGATCAGCC
>NW_027526203.1:181467137-181592137 GCF_048455015.1 Haemaphysalis longicornis
ACGAAAGCATAAACGGGGCTCCGACCCCATGCGGATAGGGCTGCTGCGCTGGAGTGATAATGATGATTATGATGATGATGCTTAGTGGCTTCCCCTTTGTGACGGGGTGGCGTTGCACAGCGGCCTTAGTCACTGTACAATCACCTCGCCACTGTACAATCACCTCGCCAAAAAATACAAACAAAATAAATAAAACATAACGTCAAAATAAAAAGAATACTTTTACGAAATTTATCTGCTAGTCTGACTTTTTTGTTCGCATGTCTTCCCAGATTGTTCTCTCCTCTTTCCCCACCAGCACTCTAACCTTCTTTTACTAACCTCTACTGCTGTCCAGTTCACTTTTCCGCTAAGCTTAAAGCCAAGGTCTTCCGGAAGCTGGATGGCTCCATCACTGAGGACTGGACGGATACTTTTGCACTCCGTTACAATATGTCGCATGGTTTCCGGCTCATTTCCGCAGCCTGCGCATAGTTCTTCCTGTACCGGCTCGCGGGTAAGCGTTTTTGTCCGCAAGCAACCCGCTCGGGCTTCAAAAAGCAATGCACTTCCTTTGGTATTATCGAATAATTTTTCCCTTGTGATCTCCTGCTTCCCGATCCTATATAGTTTGGGGACATGCAGCGCCCTTAGTGGCCGACGCCTCTGGGTAGTACAAAAGCAGACGACCTTCGCCGCCCTCCATGTGTTTTTCCTTACAAGCCAGAGTGAACGTTTGTTGTACTTAGTTTAATCGCTTTGTGGCGCGTTTACATGACTGCATGCTATATGAAATAGCCCTTAAAGTAGTTTCAGAGGCTAAACAAAATATCCGCTAAAACAAGCCGATTTATCGGCTTTCTATTGAGCGAGCTATCGCGGTCGTCGCGGCGTGGAACAGTATCACCAGGTCGGGTGGTCTAACTTCCTGACAACAATTATCGTTCTTCTTGCGTACGGTCGACAAAGGAAAGTTCACGAGTAGCATAAACACGGAACGCTGCTCATCCTATATCCTGAGGTAACTGCAAAAGGCTGCTTCAGCGGGAGCATGCAAGCGAACGCAAGAATTGCGCAACCGACTCAGCTGACACTTCTGGCCTGGCACCGCCTTAAAAACGAGTGAAAATTTTGTTTCGTATTTTCGCAAACTAAAGTATTCTTACGAAAACGTTTTAGGCCGCACGATTTACGAACAGCCGGGTACATGTATACTAAAGAGTAGGTGAGGCAATAGCGTACCAAATAAACAAATTATATGCGCTATTAAAGGACGTAAAACAAGCACCAAATCACACGCCCGCGGCCTGCAGAGATGTGTACTTCTATATTTGCATAACACAGTCGCATACGCGTCGCAAGGCCCCCAATATTTACATACGATCATCACTGACTGTTGGTTATCTTCTAGTGCAGGGGTCGTCTCTAACAATCTGAACACCGACACGCCAGTTTTGTCCTCAAATGTAGTTTGACAGCCAGACAAGAACAGAGAATTGATCGCTTCCAGATGAATTGTCCCCCATCTACACACTTCGACAGATTATTGTCAAATATTATTGGCAATTCGCTAATTTTTTTATTTTTTTTTTTGTGTTGAAAGCCCCCTTGCCCCTCCCACCCGATTTCCCGTCCAGCCCTCCTCCGTGTCGGCTGCATGCTACTGCAGGGTACTACACTTAAAAACGTTGCTGACCCTTATTCTAGCCTATTAAGTGCGAACTGGGAAAATATTATGCAAAAGAGTAATTAAGTAAAGTGAGAGCAAACGAGGAAAGCGAGCGGCCTCTCAGTTCCCCAACCACCTTATTTTACGGCCAGTAATTTCGGAATCGCAAAACAGATTTCACGCTTCTGACGCTCGCTGCATTTGTCACTGAGACACGCAACAAAACAGCAAGCTAACGCTGCACCATGTATTCGTAACGGCGACGCAAACAAGCACTGTTTAATGAAAGGGCACGCATAGTGCGCAGGTACACAAAAGAGCGGCGCGCCGCAGCTAGCCTGCGGTCCGCCGGACTCGCTGGCTTTTTAAAGGAGGCATGAAGACAAAACACAAGTTTGGTTCATTCAAAAGATTGCCTCGTTAGAATCATACTGACACCACTTTCAACGTAAACTTCGCTCAAATAAGCCATATAATTCGGAAAAAAATGGGATTACCATGCGACCCACTAGCTCATTTCCCGCAACAGAGCGTATGATGATGATGATGATTTTGATTCACTCAAAAGGTGTCGGCTTGTTACTCTCGTTTTTATTTAGAATTTTTCTTGTGCTACTCATGAATAAAACACATATATGTAACAACACAAACGATTTTTTGCCACTTTATGGTCACCCTAAAAATTACGATAATTTTTTCTCAAAATAGATTCATGCGAAGAATTTAAATCAGCAATAAAAAATCGACCCTGGGGGGTCGCATTTGGCGAAAAAATTCCACTTTCAAAGGGTTAAATTGTCCGCCATCCAGGCTCCCGGAGATGGTAAATAGATGTGCTTATTGAAAAATGTCTTTCAGATGCAAAGCATCTCTTAGTCGACCCTCCGTCGTCCGGCGTCCGCACTTCTGCCCCTACACTATATAAAAAAAATAAATAGTTAGCGGCGCCCGGTTTCCACCCCACGACTCTCTGGCCGCAACGGGAGGTACGTGGTAGAGTTCCTCTATATAGCTCCCTGCGGGAGCTATATAGAGGAACTCTAGTACGTGGCGCTCTTTTCTTCCCACTGCGCCACAAAACCGAGACAGGAGCAAGTGCTACGAACGCGCCTTATGTCCTTGACTCATTCAAACTACGTCGAGAAGCTACTGATACAACGAAGGCACGCGAAGCTGAACGTCAACGGAAACGACGAACTGAAAAGTTTAGAAGAGGATGTTGAATTTCCCGTGGGAAAGCTGTGGCGGGAAGCGCCATGTGCCTTATAGCTCAACCAGAGAAACAGCGGGATAGAAGCGTGAGCACACAATAAAGAAAGACGAGAACCAGGAGGTGTTCGATCAGGTAACGCCGCTGTCGGTCTCTTCGCTGTCTACCTTTCTCTACATTTCTCTGTCTCTACATGGGGGTTCACACTACGTCCCCATTCGTGCTCCGATAAATGAAGCAACATAACGGCAACACGATGTAACCTACACGGAATCCCTATGATGCCTCGCATCTTCGTCATGGTTCCCCACGGGAAGATGGTGTAATTTTTAGTTCTTAGAAATATAAGCGTTTATCCCACTGCAAAATCTGCCTACCTGCCTACTTCAATGTTGACGGGATGGTGCAGCTTTCTACTTCCAAGGGCAAGTGTCGACAGGCACTGGTCAGAACCTTCGCTTGTCTGTAGTCTGCGCGACGACAGTATTGACTGCCCATGCATGCTTGGGGTTGGTCAAAATTAAGCTATACACCTTGAAGAGCATGCACCAATAACAATCTACTAACGTATACAAGTGATAGTGGTGCCGCCAATTTTAAGAACATCCCTTCCTCGAGATGCACAGAAGCGTATGCAGGGTGACAAAGTGGCTTTTCTCTGCAACCGGACATGAAAAAAGTGAACACGACTGCGTGGATAGCTTTGCGAAGCATCAAACAACTCTGCATTATTTGAGTTGACCTTCCAGCGAAGCCACACAAAGTGCAATACAGGTCGTGGACACGCATCCTGGAAAAGTGGAGAATTTCGTCATGTTGTATATTGATGATGTTTAACTCGCCATATTTAGAGAGAACGAAGTAAAGGAAAGGAAAAATATCAAGCTGGCATCGCGCATCGCGTTTACTCACGAAAATGGCAAAATAAAACGAAAGCAATTTCAGGTATGCAGCATGCAACTCGGACTCGTCCTTGGAAATAGAAAGCTGTCCCTTCCCGTTAACATTGAAGTGTTCACACTACAGGTAGATTTTGCAGTGAGATATAAGTTTATCTTTCTTACTACAAAGACATTTTTTTAGAATCACATCTATTTACCATTCGCGGGAGCCTGAAAGGCGGGCAGTTGAAAAGATGGAAGTTTTTCGCAGTTAGAACTTCGCATGTACCAGGTAGAATGTAAATACACCCTTGACCGCGACGACCGCATGTCACATTCTCAGAATCATCCGCGTGGTTACTTGCTTGTAAATGGGGTAAAACTAATAATGTGCCATTAACCAGCGTCAGAAACGTTAAACATGGGTTTCTGAAACAGCTAAGGCAAAGCGATAATGTAATATATTTAAAATGGTAACCTTACTTTGGTAGATGACCGAAGACGAAAAACCTCCCATTTTAAAGCCTTCAGCAACTAACAAGTTGAACAATGGCTAAATATGACTACTCTGATAAGTTTTCTTTTTATCAGTCGCTTTATTTTTCTAAAATCTGTAGAAACAATCATAACTATCTGTCTTCTTTCACTGCGAACTGCTACTCAAGTATTGGACATAAAAAAATGTGTTGAATGTGACCTCATAGTTTTAAGTTAGAATAAAAATGATCAATACATTTTTACCTTTCCAGAGTACTCAGTTAATGATTGCCATGTTGTTTAAATCTTCCGAAAACTGATAAACATTGTTTTTTTTTAAATGACGCCGAAAGGTTTCTTTTTTTACAGATTTGCATTTTTTGTCGTAATTTATTAATTTACGAAGCAGTATTTCAAAAGGTTCACTCTCTAGAGCAACGAGCAGGGTGCGAAATGCTCAGTATCCCCTGGAAAACAAGTCTAAATAACTAGAGAGTTTAGCCTTTAGGCCGATGAGTAAAACATTTTTTTAGAAGTGGCAGTTTTTAACTACATTATTCTCGCTACTAATTTTGAAATATTTTCACAAAAATATATAAGCATGACGAAGTAGATCTTTCTGAATCCAGCAGCAATGTTTGCAAATAATTGTTCAAAAAATTAGGAAGGTTTGAAAAAATTTTTCATTGTTTTACAGGTAGGTCCCCGAAGTTGCCGCACCATGCAATAAGGAAAGTAGCCCTGCCCGATCGCGTCCTAAATATTTTTTTTACTAAACCAACTATGGTGTTTCTCACTAAGATAATGCCAGTTATGGTTAGGATACAATGTTAATTCTACACAATATTAAAGTTTCACCTCAAACAAAAAATCACCATGGCACCACTTTGGCGTTCCTTATCTCAACCCTACTGCATCATTCTTGGCACGGATGTGCATGGTTTTTATTAATACTTTTAATTTAGAGTAATCCCTCGTTAACTCGAACTCGGATATCACAAAGATCGGTTAACTCGAAACTTTTTTTTCGCCGTGTACTTACCTCCCGTAGGCGCCATAAATTTGCCTCCCTTTTTTTTTTCAGGGGACCGCGGATATCTTGAAATGTTGACAGAGAGAACACAAGGCTAAGTCCGCTACAGACAGCTGATAAGTCTCCGTTCTAATGCTTAGCTCCCTCTGCGCGCCGAGCGCTGTCGTGAACGCCAAATTTACGCTGTACGAGGCCGATGTTCCCGTTAGTGGAATGCTGTCCGACGCCTACATCGCTGAACAGAGCTGTGGACGATGCAACTGATCACGAGGACGAAGAGGAGCCTCGAGAAGTGCCTACAACGACAGAAACAACAAAGATGCTGCGCCTGCTTCGCAACAAGGTAGAACGTAGCGGTGGCGACAAACAATTAATGCTATGCATTGAGCAGCTCGAGAACCCTCTTCTGGGACCAGGTGCGAACGCAAAACCAGTGAGGATCACGCAGTTCTTTCTTCCGCAATAATTAACATTCGCGTTTCCTGCGTACTTTTTTGCCTTTATTACGAAAGCTCTCCTGTGCAGTGAAGCTTTTGTTACCAGCATTAGCTCTTATTTCCGTGACCTGCCACAAATTTTCGGCATTTTGCTGAAGTCAAAACTCCGCTTATCTATAAATTTTCAGCCTACTTTACGAATTGGAGTTATCGAAGGGTTACTGTATTTCTGACACAAGCGCGCTGAAATCACCAGCGGCGGTTGCGTCATCCGTATTTTGTTTAATTCATTTTTAATTTTTACTGTGAACGCCATGTACGCACAAAATAAATTTAAATATACATACAGGAATAACTCCATTATATTTTTCAAAAGAAGGCTGTAGCCTACAAACCATCATTTTGTAATGTGACGGATAGCATATATGATCAGGGAATTAATATGTTTCTGTATGTTCACAAATTGCTCTGCGTGCTTTCTTGAGCCTGAGGAAAGCCTGCAGCCATCAGCGATACTTTCGGCAAAGTTTTTTATCATCGGCTTGTGACATGAATGCGTTTATTCTGTGTCTCAGTATTGCTACTATTGCCAGTAGGCGATCCTAACGACTCATGGAAAAATAAGCTGTTCTAATAATTTACATTTATTAGAGATGGAGACATCGTCACTTGCATACAGATGTCATAAGTATAATTTATTCAGTAATCAAAATGAGTCCAACCCCAATTCACTGGAAATCAAAATCGGATTATAATTATGGGGTTTAACGCGCCCAATTCTACACCCGGGCTTGAGGTGCACCGTAGTGGAGGGCTCCGGATTACTTTTGGCACCTTGAGATCGTTAAATAGGTCGGCAGGGGCAGCCCCCCGACATTTAAGTTCCCCCCTCCCCCCCGGGGGGGGGGGGGGTGAAAACTTTCTACCTATGGGTGTTCTGAATCCTAATTGTATCTTCGTGGTTTGCTTTTTATGGGTGTGATGATCGGCTGCGCGTTGCGCGACCACACTAAAAACACAGCGAGTGAAACTCGGCGTAATTACGAGCAGCGGAAAAGGAGACAGTAAAACATTTCGGCCCCTCTTTGATACTCCAGATGAGAGCGCTTGCGAGATCACATGGGTACGGATTTCAAAGCTTCGCGTGAGTGGCGCGTATACAAGTGCAGTGGGAGAGGCACCGAGAACTAAAGGAATACTCCGGCCCAGGCAGCGCAAAGGCTGCATATAAGCAAAGGCAAAATCTAGTCTGGTAGTCTAGGGGTGCTTTCTCATTAAAAGTATAGCTAGCTTCGTCATCTGCTAGCGTTTATTCCGATTTTTCGTCTACGGAGCTTCCGGGCATCGCGGGAACGATATCGACATGGGCTAAAGACCTAAAAAGGTATGCGAGATGTCGCGAACGAAAGCCTTACTTGGTGCCTTGCCAGAATTTTGCCAAGTGGAAAGGGCCATGAAGACAAAATGCAAGTTTGGTTCACTCGAAAGGTCGCCTCGTTAGAACAACACTGACGCCACTTTTAGCGTAAACTTCGCTCGAATGGGCTATGTAATGAGGAAAACAGAGAATAGGCATGTGACACCATCTTTAAAGCACTGAACTTATGACGTACTTTGGACTGCTTCTTGCGATTGGCTGAGGCTGACAAAATCCTACGCAAATTAAATAGAGATTATAAGCTTGCAGAACCAGCTTTTGCGCTTGAATTTCGTCGATATTCTTGGTGCAGCAATAAGAATGCCGGAGTAAAAAAATGAAGGGAGCTCACACTAACGCGTAAGACTTGAAGGTAGCGAAGCTGGACGCAATAGTAGCGTTTCCTCTTTTTCGCCTCACGCCATTGTTGCCTCTTTTTCGCCCCACGAGCGACCACAGCTGGATGGATGTTTCTCCTACGCCATCGCGCACGACTCTGCGCGCACGTCGCCTTCCTTCGTCGCGCGCACTTCTCGCTGGGGCGGTGGCGTCCTCGCCTACCTCCGCCAGGTGGCGGCACGGGTCCCGCCTGCTTCTCCGTTCCCTTCTCGCCTATCTCTCCCCGCCATCAGGCGCTGCTCCAATCAGGGCGCTTGCGGAAGGGAGTGTGGTTTGACCTCTAGCTCTCATGGTCAAAACTGGTCACCCCGCGAAGACTGCCTGGGGTAGCGTGCTGAAGCTTTCGCTACAAAAATGGAAGTTACCAACAAACACGTAAACATACAAGCACTTCGGATGGTACTATGGCGGCCGACGCTCCTAACAAAGCCGTCGGGCGCTTTGAGCTTGGCATAAGCTATACTTCCACTTACGGACCCTGTTCGTCGAGTTGTGACCTATGTTCAACCATAACGAAAATGCGAACACCTTGAGGGGTATGCCATCTAGGAAACCAGGCAGTAATCATGGTAACCAGAGGCGCGTTATCGGTTATCGGCAGCCTCAGTCAACATACTTTTGTTTTGCGTACCTGCCCATAATAAGTCATTGCTGACGTCACAAGGTATATCATACAGCGGGAGAATTGAAATTTTGGCCTAAATTGTTTATTTTATGACGAAGTTTCGTTTGCTGCCGGACGAGCGTTTAGGCTAAAAAACCAAATATTTTGAATAACAAACTTCCATTCTGTCTTCATGGAAGTTGTATGAACATCGTATCTAATGTTTTCAGGCAGAACAGTTCCAGTAACAGCGATATTTTATTGGATGCTATAGAGCCGAAGCAGGTTGATGAGGCTCGGAGCACATCTAAGCGGTCGAGCCCCTCTTTACAGACTGGCGCTTCCAGTCGGCTGCGGCATCCGGAAGAGTCTTCTTTGCAGACTGGCCCTTCCCGTCGGCTGGAGCATCCGGAAGAGTCTTCTTTACATAATGACCCTTCCCGTCGGCTGCGGCATCCGGATAAGTCTTCTTTACAGACTGGCCCTTCCCGTCGGCTGGAGCATCCGGAAGAGTCTTCTTTACAGACTGGCCCTTCCTGTCAGCTGCAGCATCCGGAAGAGCCTTCTTAACAGACTGGCCCTTCCCGTCGGCTGCATCATCCGGAAGAGTCTTCTTTACAGACTTGCCCTTCCCGTCGGCAGCAGCATCCGGAAGAGTCTTCTTCACAGACTGGCCCTTCCCGTCAGCTGCTGCATCCGGAAAAGTCTTCTTTAGAGACTGGCACTTCTCGTCGGCTGCAGCATCCGGAAGAGTCTTCTTTGCGGACTGGCCCTTCGCGTCGGCTGCATCCGGAAGAGTCTTCTTTACAAACTGGCTCTGCCCATCGGCTGCATCATCCGGAAGGGTCTCGCGAGGCTGTGGGAGCAGGCTGGAGCCGAGCCAATCACGGAACGCCTTGACGCCACGCTCCTGGAGCAGTCTCTTCCCATTGAAGTCGACCACGGTGCCGTCATGCCTGAGCACGAGCAGCGTTAGCACGCCCGGCACCATGAAGCGTTCCTTTATTTCCCTGCGCAGCAAAATTGAATGTCAGTAAAAATTCCTCGCGCACCTAAGTCCGCTGACGTGCTTTGAACGCGAAAGCTTAGCAATTATCAAAGACTGCTTTGGTGCTACATCGTGCGTGCGTATCTTTCTTGGCGTTCGTTCACTCGTCTTTTGAAGCGAATTACTCCGACAGGCAAAGCGGCAATTCACGCAGAAGAGTCCCCATACCAGAGCTCTCCTCCGCGTGTACCTGTTGTTCACATGCCGTCACGTGCACCCTCCACTGGGCACGCTTCAGGATCTAAGTTTGTTCCATTCCGCCAGGGTGCCTGGTTCGCGCTGTGGTTAGCGCACTTGCCTGCTCCTCTTGCGATCCTGGTTCAAGTAGCACACGAACGCAAAGGTGCTTTTATTTGTGTATTTTCTCTTAACAGCTGCGGCCGTTTCGGTACCATTCGCGCCGACAACGGTCACTTTTCGTGTTTGCTGAGGCATCTAAGGCTTTCTTGGCCTAAAAATCTTTTTCTTTCCCTGCTACGCTTAAAATGGGCGAATTATGAATACGACATACAACCTAGCTAACGACTTAGCTTGTCGTTGAAAGCTTGCCATACCTTCGCGCAATGGCACTCGCATTAGCACGCATCTGACTCACTCACTCACCCACCCGCTCACTCACTCATACACTCGCTCGCTCCCGCTTACACACTAGCTTTTCCGCTCACTCTCCCACTCACTCACCCACCCACTCATTCAATCACTAACTTGCTCGCTCACTCACCCACTCACGCGACCGCTCACGCACTACTGTTCCCGCTCACCCTTTCATCCGCCCACCCACCCACTCACTCAATCATTAGCTCGTTCGCTCACTCATCCACTCGCTCGCCCGCTCACACTAGCTTTTCCGCTCCTCTCACTCGCTCACACACCAACCTACTAGGTCGCTCATTCACACACTAGCTTTTTCCGAGCTCTGTCTCTCTCTCACTCACTCACCTACTCATTCACTCACTTGCTCGCTTGTTCAATCATTCGATCACTCACCCAGTCACCCACTCACTCTCCCCCACTTACCCGCTCGCTCGCTCACGCACTAGCTTTCCCGCTCACTTTCTCACTCGTTCACCCACCCACTCACTCACCTGTTCGCTCGCTCACTCACCCACCCATTCAGTCACTCTCTCGCTCGTTCATTCACTCACTAAATCACCCGCTCATTCACTCACTCACGCACTCGCTCACTCATCCACTCGCTCGCTCACACGCCCACTATCTCAGTAACTTTATCACTCACTCTCTCTGTCTCAATCGTTCATCCACTCACCCACTCAGGAAGACGAAATAAACGACAGAACACTGAAAATCTAAGCAGCTAAAGGGGCTGTCGTCTGAACCTCCGAACACGTCTTTTACACGACGAAATGTCTGCGCATTCTTGAATTTTGGGTCCCTCTTTATAGTTCCCTTAAACTTTTCGAGTACGAACAGCTTCCGTCAGGTAATCACCTCTGAAGCCGGTCGGCGAAACGCAGAGCGTACCAGTCCCCGTGTGAAAATTGCATGTGCGCCATCATGTCGTTCCGGTTTCCGTCTTGCGAGATGAAGATGACCTGCACAACACGACAATCACCTGGGAAATTGTGGGAATGCAAAGGTTTCATGCTGCTGGCACTTTACAGCTGAAAATGTGTCTACGAAATCATTGCTTACAGCGCAAACAAGACGAAAGGCGAAAAAAGTGGCTACACGGACAAGCGCTGGGCTTGTCCGTGTCAAGCGCTGGGCTTGTCCGTGTAGCCACTCTTCTTGTCCGGGCTGTAAGCAACAATTCGATGAAGTACCAACTCATCCAAGCTCTCACGTTAATCAGCTGCACAATCAATTACGTAATGAACGGAGTTCCGCAAATATGCCTGTTCGATTCCCTTGAATTTATATGGAGACCGTACTCTTTCTCATTGAGCAATTCGGCATTGGTTGACTGAACCTCGCTTATATTACCTATAATTTAACTGTAGAAGGAGGGCAGAAAACTCAGGACGGATGAACGGAACAAAGCTCAGCGTTACAAAAAAAAAGGCATTAACAAAAAATTTAAGTACTCTTCTTGGTTTTTGCTTCTTCGTCTTACGGCGCGTATTACGTCAACACGCAGGCTGGCACACGACACCGCTCTAGATTCGTGGTTCTGCGCGGCTGGTGTGCACCGGTTCTACTCGTGTGCTATGTTGTTCAGCCGTCACGATGCACGCACAATTGTGCAACTTTTACGTTTCCAATTGACAGTTCTGTTAATTTTATGAAGCGGGTACATTACCCCCTCAAATCTCCTGATCCCTGGCAAATGCTCCAAGTGTGTATGTGCCAACACTTTTTTTCTATGCTGGCAACGTGCGGAGATAGCGCAGTTGGTAGAACAGTGGGCTCCTACTGTGCAGACCCCCGATCAAATCACATCAGTTGACATGTTTCGGATTCGGTTCCGTGCAACAACATGCTTAGCATCCGAAGTTATCGTTGGCTGGGCATTCTCGATATCTCAGGAATCGACATACCGCACTTCTGCCTTGTTGTCGGCTCTAGAGTAGGTCAAATCAGCTAGCTAGCACCGCTTAGAATTGTAACGTTCACTAGCTGTGGCGCTCTTCACCCCACCTTTGGAGCTTGCCTGTCTCGTCCCTGTGCTGTAGAGGCGTGTTCGCACCATGCCGACAGCCGGCTAATTCGGCACTGTGCCCGCAAGCTGTCGGTCCTTATGTCAACACTACACCAACGACAGCTCGCCAGCGCGTCAGTGTCAGTCTGCACGCAGTCTGCCAACTTGCTCTTGGAGCAATGAAGGTTGCAGCGCAAGATTGTGACTCCAGCATAGAAAACGTTGTCTAAATAAAATAAATCAACTATAAAAAACACGTTTGATCGGGGATTCGCTCCTTTCAACGCATTGCATCCAATGCTTCAGACCACTCGGCTATAACCCCAGAGTTGGCGGGGGAGAGCGGAAATATGAAGCTCCCTTTGCGCGAACGTGTTTCGTTTGTTGTTTTTTCGCGCAAGAATAAATCAAATCAATCAATCAATAAATGAATATATCGTGTGGGCTATTGATTTTTTGTTTAGTCTCAACATTCCCAGCGGCTTAGATGGGTATTTCTTGAATAAAGATTGTGCAGTAAGAGCCCCCAAAATCCCCACGAATATCTTACTACTAGCGAACGCAACCCTTAGGCAGAAAAGGCGATCGCAATGTGAGGTCGTGCTGCTTGTCGCTGCGCTAGTTCACCCTGCATGCGCAAGAAGTGTTTCCCGTACCTTAGTTTTCTGCGCTACAATGAAGGTTCCGGTTGATTTTATATCCTTATTACCGGTGTTAACTTCGCCAACTCTTCTCCCGCCTTTAACTGGACTTGGATTTTCTACTAGCCTATACCAGTTGCACATTCATATGCATAATGTTCACAGATCACATCAGTATCCCCGACGCACCCAAACTGGTCGAAACTTGGCCTAGGGACTCTAGACTTCAATTTGCGCAAGTAATCCCACAATGTTTACAAATCACTTCAGTGTCCCTTTAAAAAATCATGAGCCGCTCCGTTCGGTGAAGGTGGATGACCAGCGAAGCTTTTGAGGGCCCGACATGGAGGCGACTTAGAATTTAAGTAAAATGTACGAGAAAATTTAATTTTTCTGGAGTTTTTACGGCAGTAATCCGTTAGAAAGACATACATAAACGCACGGTCCTTTGTTTTGACTCTAGTGATATTGAAAATGGAGCTTATTGATAACCAATGCACTAAAATGCATATGCAAGTGACGAGACGGACAAGCTTGATGCTAATCATGTTTTGAACGGCGTGTAGCGTGACTTTAGTGGTGACAGCATGATAATAACACATTCACCGGGAAGTTCGTTTTCCAAGACGTCACACTTTTAGATCTATAGTATGGCTCGCGACAATACGTCAAACCTTAGGAGATTTTTGTTCGCAGACACAAAAAATACACGGAACCCTGGCCATACCCTGGTAAGAAACGTACCCCACTGCCATAGTTGCGTCTCTGCTGAAAGGCAAAGGCGAATCCCTACAAAGCTTAGCCGAAAAGCAGGCAAGGCAAAACGAACAGAACCGAGGAGTGCTGTTTGTCTTAGGTCAAGCGGAAGATTTTGTTGTAGACAGAATGTTGTGGTAGTACATAGCTGGGATATAGAGATGGATGTTTCAACGTCGCAAACTGGCACGGGACCTGCTGAAACCTGTGCAATCTCAGCATACACTATAATGCATTTATTTTGTGCTACTCTTATTTTTGGCGTTGTAATTAACAGTAGGCTGAAAATCAGTTTTACCCATTACAAATGGTACAACGCCGAGGCCTTACAAAAATGCATTGCCAGTGCGTGGTACCTGCGTTTTGTTTTTATGTTTTAGTCCTTCCTTATCAATTCTGATGCTACCAACAGATGTGTTAGCTTGACCAATTATGCCAATCAGGAAAACCAACTAGCCTGAACACAAGCCTTCCATGTCAATTTCGTAGCTCGCCGACTATGCAAGAATTCAGAAAAACTTGCCCTACTCACACCCACGCTAAGGCAATGCAACTGGTCAAGGTTCAGCGGGCTCCCCTTCCACGTTTCCTCTCCTTCACGTCAAGCAGTATTACATCATTGCCAGTTACTGACGTAAAATCATAATGGTGGCTACGATGACGCGGTGTCGTGCATGCCTACAGAGTAGTTTTGTCTGGTAACCGGGGAATACACCGCATTCTAAGGTAAATCCTCCCCCTCAGGAGCTTTATGTTGTGGGTGCATACGCGTGATATTTATGAACTCGTGCGGCAGGCGCGTAAGTGGGACTAAACAGAATTAGTGCAGCAGCTTAAGTACTTGACAGTCTTAACGCTGACTGTACTTGGTCTCTACGCCTTAGCGGAAGTGCACATCTACCAGGAAAAAGTTGTGGTAAAAGAACTTCATGACGCCCCTAAGTATTCGAATAAACTTTCATATCTTCGTCGCAGCCGGGCAAATTTTTGATGCTGAGATAAAGGGCACTTGGAAACGCTGCAATCTTTAGAGACTCGGATAAGTACTTCGCGTGGCAGCGCTCTGAAACTCACCTCGATACTGAGGTTCTCCTTCTTAGCGTCCTTGTACGCGTTGGCCAGGAAAGGACTGAACATGCGGCATGGAGGACACCATTGTGCTGCGAAGTACAGGCAGATGACCTTCTTGTCGCTCAGCACTGTGTCGGCCAAGTGCTGTTCGCCGTCCTTCTTGATGAGTATCTTGCCCTTGAAGAAGTCGACCATTGTAGTCGCGATTTCCCCGTAGGGACCAGCCAGTGGAAGTCCACAGTACCCGGAAATTGACGACGGCTGAAAGCAAAACCAAAAAAAGCCTAGGTCTCAGCACACAACTGTCACGAAGGAAGCGCTAACCCTAACGTTTCAGTTCCTTGGTGTGTTGTAGCTTCTGTTACTGTGCCCTACACTAGAGTGCTCTGACGTACGTAGCGGCTTCCACAATTTGGCCAGGTAGGACTTGCACCATCAGTAGGTCCTCGAGAACGTTTTAGCTGTTCTGTTTCGATTCCAACGTACGATGCACAGAGAGAACCTTTCGTTGCAAGGGTGACTAGCAGTAAGGAGTCGAGCCTGTAAACATACTATATTGCAATGCTGTTCACACTGAGATTATAGGTACTGTTTAGCTTGGCGACAGGAAGGTGGTCGGGTTGTCTTCATAGCAACAGAAAAAGATCTGGCTAATGGCGCTCCCAAACTTGGCCGTGAGTGGGCCAGCCTTTTCTCTGGCTACATCATCCGCATCGACGACGTCCACATAGCGTTTGTCGTCTCGAATGAGCCGTCTAATCGCCCATCGCGGCGTCGGCAAGCAAGTACGGAAGTTGGAAATCAATGAAGACAGGCATCAGTGGCCCTGGGCAGCGTCTTTTATTTTGCGAACCTCAATGTTCCGCAAACTTCGATCTAGCTCAACGTGTGCACTCCAGTCGTTTGACTGGAAGCTATACAGGGTGTTTCGGGGAAGACTGAGTCATTTTAAATGTCTTTGGGACGTAAAATTGCTTTTCTTGCGTGAGGTGGTCAAAGGTCGTGGGGGACGCAATAAAATAAATTTCAGTTGCTAATTAGGGCAACAATTAACTAGTACAAGTTAATTAACTTTATTATTGCAGTTAGGCGTGTGATTGTAATGTGCTAATTGTAGGGGATCATCAGTCAACCCGGTATCCAGTGTTAGTTTTGCGAAGATGTGATTGCCCGTATACCTATGGGCTGAGTAGTTCAGTCCTCCGGATGCGCGCATCTAATCCCTCCCTGGATTAGAATCCAGAAACTGAACCGGAACTAATTCCTCCCTACCATCCTAATGGGCCTCTGAGCCAGCCCTTTTCCAAATAAAGTATATATACAGGGTGTTTCACCTAACTTTAGCCAGAGTTTAAAAATATGCCCATGCACTCTAAGACGACGCGACCAAATGCATGTTTCTCACTTTTGTATGTAGTATGTCACGCTATTTTTTGTATTTTGCTTAATTAGATAATTAGTCAAGATTAATTAGCTAACTTCTGAACCAACGAAGCTAGGGAAAAAAATCCAATTAGAAAGTTGCAGATTGGTTTGCAAAACGTCCGAATAGACAGTTCCCGTATTTCTATCTATTAAGTATTAGTGTATTTCAGCTTACTGGTGATGCCCGCGAAATACCAAAAAAAAAACACGTGACATGCCCGCTTGCGCATCAGGATTGCAGTGCTCCCAAGCGTTCCGCGTACAAACGATCATAGGTGTGCAGCCGCTTAAATTGCGACAGGGCGGCGACGCAAGCTATGGGTGTTCGATTTAAGCTAGCAACCATTATCGCTTGCGCTGCGTAAAGTGACGGACGGACGGTGGTGGTGGCAGTTCAAGACAGCGATAAACAGACTATCGTGCATCGGCTGTGAAAGCGCGAGCAATTTCGTCATGCCTTTTTCCAATGAGGAAAAAGCAGACATGATCCTTGCCCTAGGAGCTGCAGGCGGACAGAGACGGCAGGCTGCAAGAATATTTCGAAGCTGGAACCCGGGTACGCGACCGAGCCCGATGACAATAGTCAACACCTACGAGACGCTGAAGCAAACCGGCAGCTTCACAAGAAAGAGGCAGAGAGCTTCAGTCATAAATGATGAGGTTCGCTCCAATGATTTGTCTTTTATAGCGGCGAATCCACACGCTAGCACGCGTAGCGTGAGCGCAGAGCTGGGTGTGTGCAGCCCAACTGCCTGGAGGATTTTGAAAACAGCTGGACCCCTATCATGTGCAGTTGCACCAATGCCTGGAGCCAAGGGACCTCCAAAATAGACTCGACTTTGCGAACTGGATTTTGATTCAGGAGGAACAGGATGCTGACTTTCTCACCAAGGTACTCTGGACTGACGAGGCTAACTTTTCCCGAAATTGCCAAGTGAATATTCACAACGCACACTATTGGAGTGAGCAAAATCCCCACTGGCTAGGAAGATCGGGACCGCCACCAATATCAGTGGTCAATTAACGTTTGGTGCGGGATATACGGCAGCACCATCATTGGCCCAGTGTTTTTTAACAACACTCTGACCGGCAACAGGTATGTAAGTGAAATCCTAAAAGGGCCGGTTGAAGACTTCTGTTGCAACATGCAACTAGCCCGGCTAGACGAAACGTGGTATCAGCACGATGGGGCCCCACCCCACAGCAGCAGTCAAGCGCGAGCATGGCTTGACGTGGCTTTCCCAGGGCACTGGATAGGGAGAAACGGGCCTGTTCTGTGACCGGCAAGGTCACCCGACCTCAGGCCTCTTGACTTTTTCTTGTGGGGCTATATTAAGGATCGCGTGTACACGACGGAAACGACGACTCCAGAAGCCTTACAAGAGAAGATAGCCGAAGTCTGCCGCAGCATTTTACTGATGGTGCTCAAGGCAGCGACAGCAAGCCTTCTCAGAAGATCCCAGTGTTGTATCGCTGCAGAAGGTGATCTCTTCGAGCACTTGCTGTGAACGAGCATGCAAAATAAACGTAAATTCAGTGAAAGACTGCGTTTGGCCATTTGGAGTGCTCTTATTCCACCATATTTAGCCTTCTGAAAACTGAGTTTTACAGCGAAGCTGTATACCTCTCGTTGGTCGGAATATTTAGTGGCGTAAACACAAAACGCACTGCAGGAAAGCGAACTTTCACTGGCGATGATGATAACAGTGCGTGAAGTTAAGAAAAAACGCTTCCCGTGTTCGGAAACGAACCCGGGTCCCTCGGGTTATGTAGTCTTGCATTATGTAGCCGACGTCAATACGATTGCCCCATTCCAACACTGTAGGCGGCCCCAGTGAACGAGTTGTGGTCTTCGACGTACGTGTGTTAGAGACATGTACTGAGGCATACATAGTAATCCCAGCGTTCTAATTACAGAAGTAGCAAGCAACTAGGGTAGTAGAAAACTAAGTTCCGGGTTAATGTCCTCTTTGCTTGGCGATGGGAAAACTGGTGTGTGCCGAGTCATAGCCGAGTCATGAGTAAGGAGTGCAACTGCATAAACATCATCATCCCCACCGCCACAATCACCACCATCATCATCATCAACCCCTGAGACGGGAGCACACGCAGAGGCTAGCGCGCGGGAAAGGGAAAACCGCCGCTGCGTTTTTGTTGGCTCGGATCAGTGCGACATGCTAAACCAACAAAGCGGCGGTCATGCATAGACCCGACAATGTGATTATCACTACCATTACTCTAAAGTAATAAATACACCCCATCAGCCCGTGCGGTGTTTGATACAGCTTCGCTGTACATTCACGTTCGCAGGGAGGGATGGCGGCCAATTTTTTTTTATGTAGGGATGTTCAATTTGCTTACAGCTATCGCGAAATGACGTACCTGTTGCTTCCAGCAGCACAAGCGATAACCGCTGTGTCTGCTTATCGCTATAACGAACTGTTGCGAGGGGAGCGCATCGCTGACGTAATTGGCACAGCCAACGCCTATGTCGCTGCCCTGTCGCTGCCCTGTCGCTTTTTTTAAGCGGCTGCGCACCTATGATCGTTTGTACGCGGAACGCTTGGGAGCACTGCAATCATGACGCGCAAGCGGGCATGTCGGGCATGTCACGTGTTTTTTTTTTTTTGTATTTCGCGGGCATCACCAGTAAGCTCAAAAACACTAATACTTAATAGATAGAAATACAGGAACTGTCTATTCGGACGTTTTGCAAACCAATCTGCAACTTTCTAATTGGAATTTTTTTCCTAGCTTCGTTGGTTCAGAAGTTAGCTAATTAATCTTGACTAATTATCTAATTAAGCAAAATACAAAAAATAGCGTGACATACTACATACAAAAGTGAGAAACATGCATTTGGTCGCGTCGTCTTAGAGTGCATGGGCATATTTTTAAACTCTGGCTAAAGTTAGGTGAAACACCCCGTGTGTGTGTGTATATATATATATATATATATATATATATATATATATAAATATATATATATATATATATATATATATATATATATATATATATATATATATCTATATATATATATATATATATATATATATATATATATATATAGAAATAAGGGTTGGCAGTCAAGAAAACCTCGGAAAGCAAAGAGGAGGATGTGGTAGGTCATTGGAACAGATAAAGAATTTGGAAAGAAAGAAAGAAAGAAAGTGGAGAAAAAATGCCCCGTAGGTCGGATCAGAACCCACGACCTCCCGAATACCGGTCTGGTGCGATGACCAATACGCTACCGGCGGGGCTATTTTCCCCTCCACTTTCTGGGGTGTTTATGTTAAGGTATTTTTGTTTACTGTGCTTGGGGGTGGTAGCCAGTGCCACTAGGACTACACGGGGTGAAGTCTTTTTAACCCCCGGGCCATGACTCGAGTGTCTACGACACGTCGAGAGTGGTCGACCAGCGTTGAACCCTCTTAAGCTTCCTGTGGCACCAAGACTGCCAGAACAGAGGCCCTCGCTATGCATGTAGCGAATCAGAATAGGAAATGAGGGGCTCGTTGAAATAAGACAGAAATAAGGTTTTGGCAGTCAAGAAAACATCGGAAAGCAAAGAGGAGCATGTGGTAGGTCATTCTTGACTGCCAAAACCTTATTTCTGTCTTATTTCAACGAGCCCCTCATTTCCTATTCATCATCAGTAATATATATATATATATCTATATATATATATATATATATATATATATATATATAGAACACGTTCTGAGCATTCGGTCCTATTTAGAGTGACCGGATCGTACATTATGGGCACCATCCTGTGCTTCATATTCTTCCCCTTATAATCATCGTCATCGGAGGCTGGTTCCGAATCCGTGGCGGCTGCAACGTTTCCGAGTAAACGTCCTCCTGCACGTGTCTCTCAAGGCTCTCTCATATATATATACCGAGTCCGACGCACGTCTCAAAAAACAAAAAACAAAAAGGTTTACTGACGTTTCGACTGGAGGACCAGTCTTCATCGGAGTAAAACGTTCAGTACACTTCAGCACGCTTTTAAAGGTGCGTGTGGAGAGAGGAAGGTGCGCTACAATGCGCCCTGTTTAAAAGAAACTACGTCACTAATCACAACAAGAAAAAAATGGAAGATATACACATGAGAGGGCATGCACTGCCCTCCCTCTTTTATGGGAGAAAAGGTGCGCTACCATGCGCCCTGCTTAGAAGGAATTATTGACACTTTGTACAACAAAAAGAGAAAAAGTGAAAATGGAACCTACGAAGGAGGTACATTGCAACCCCTCTTTATGGGAATTAAAAAAAGAAAGGGAGGGGAGGGACGAGAGACGAGGCGCCCGCACCCAGGCGCTGGAACGCCTCGCGTACGTATACCCCAATGCCTTCAAATACACCGTAATTCTCACGAGGGAAAAGCCAAAGAGCCATTAGCAATTGGTCAAGCAGAAAGCCAGGGTGTAAAATAAAAAAAAAACTGTGGTTGATTCCTCTGTCATAGCAATCGGTAAAACACGAAAAGGAAATACGCAGCGAAATCTGCGGCTGAGCATGATTTGCGGGTCGGCGGCTGTATGTGGGTGTTCTTGATGAGCGACGTCCTGCAGGCGGGTCGCTTCGGCAAAAGTGTACTGGCGTCATTTCCGTCACGGATATGACGTCTGGGAAGTCTTGGTGTATCCCGGCATAAAACACTTTCGCGTTAACATATAAAACCCGAAAACGAACAACCCTAAGTAAAACGTTCTCTTTAGTACTAAAGGTTGCTTCCCCGCAAGAAGACCCTGTGTGCAGGGGTGCACCCTTTACAGAAGGGGATAACTACTTAAAGGAGCCATGAAGACAAAATACAAGTTGGGTTTATTAGAAAGACTGCTTAGTCCCGATAACAATGACACCAATATCATCGCAATCTTCGAATAAATAACGGAGATATTAAAGAAAACGTGTGAAGCCGTGGCGACCCCCTAGCCAATTTCCCGCAACTTTTCTATGACGTCACGGAACCTTGTTTGTGCGATTGGCGGCCGCCTAACTGACCTGTCGCGACGACACATGACTGGACGTCTGTAATAGGGCCTCTAGTCCCATTTGACCGCATCACTTCAATGCTAACGTGCAGTTAACGCACTGAAAATTATATTTTATTGTTGGCCCGTATGACGTCAAACCTGCTCATAACACGTCACTGTGGCGCGAAATTTGAAAGTTTTTAAATACTTCTTGCTTTTTTTCGATAAAAAAACATCTTCTGTGGCTATAATGAAGCTGAGTGAGATACTGAATCCTAGTTCTTCCATATTAAACAAAGTTGTATTTTCTCTTCATGGCCCCTTTAAGTACTCACGAGGAGCAACTTAAGGTTAAGGGAAAGCGAAACGCAGCTATAATGAAGCATAGAGCTCTGTGGGGGTATAACAAATATGAAGTAGTAAGAGGAATGTGGAAAGGAGTAATGGTTTGGGTCTCACATTTGCGAATGCTGTACTCTGCTTAAAATCAGACGTTCTATCAGGCCTTGAAGTAAACCAGAGAACGGTAGGACGTTTGGCCTTAGGCGCGCATGGAAAAACAACTAACGAAGCAGTTCAGGGAGATATGGGCTGGGCGTCGTTTGAAGTTAGAGAAGCTCAGAGTGAAATATGCTTTGAGATAAAGTTGAGGGCAATGGATCAACGAAGGTGGGCAGCTAAGGCTTTTAGGTACCTATACTTGAAAAGCGTGGACACGCAGTGGTTAAGAAAGACTAGAAGGCTAACGATGAAATATGGAAAGAACAGTGGGGAATCCAAAACAGCCAAGGTAACCAAAAAAGAGGCAAGGCAGATTGAAATGAATAAATGGAGGGAAAAAATGGAAGCTAAAACGTCGTTAGAGATGTACAGGGCTGAGAAGATGAACATCAGAAAGGAAAATTTCTACGAGAATTCCCAGGGCAGTGCTTTGCTTTTTGAGGCTAGAGCAGGTTGCCTGCGCACTAAGAGTTTTGTGGGGAAGTATTCACAAAATGATGGGGCATGTGTGGTCTGCGGAAAAGAAACAGAAACTATGCGGCACATAGTGTTAGAATGTGAGGGTATCCATCCAAATCTACATGAAGGGAATATTGGGCTTCCAGAAGCCCTAGGATTTAAGGGTATCAGAGAGGAAGTTAACTTCAAGGCTGTCGAGGGGACGAAAAGAAGATTAGAATGCTGGTGGACGAAAAGCGTGAGGGGAATATTGCCTAGGACAGTTACCACCTGTAACAGGGAAAAGAAAGTATTTCGGGCCTAATAAGCTTTAGTGCCTGCCCTAAGCAGCGCTAGTATTAAACCAAGAGTGTAAAACATGGTTATATTAGTCCTTTTTGGTAAGATGACATGTCATCACCCCGCTTCAAATGGGAAACCAATAGGAATCATCATCATCATCATCGGCGTCAGTTCCGTGAGGGATATGACGACATCGAAATCTTTGTGTATCCAGGAATAAAACACTTTCGTGTTAAACAAGAAGAGAAAGAAAGAAAGAACTGGGGAACGCACGTCAACACGCCCACGCTTTTCCTCTAAGGAATGCGCCATGTTGCGGCGGGCAAAAACGATCGCTCCATCACCGGTCGCCACATAGAGGGGCCGTGCGTCGCGCCCGCGGGCGACAGCGCCAGTCTCGCATTCCAAGTAGCCCTGAACGACAGAAAAGGAGGAGTGGAGGAGTGTGACTCGCGATTAGGTACGTAAGTGGTTCTACTGTTTAAAAAGGATATGGAAGATGTCTTCGCCGATTAACACGTGAGCACCAATGCCCTTCCTCAGCCTGGAGGGCGCAGTTTAGAAATTAGGTGCGAAATAGAATTCACGGCCTACGCGATAATGGTTTCTGACGAGACTGGATTCAAGTATCGCGACCTAGAAAGGGCTAAGTGAATGAACCTGAAAGGATGAAGCCGGCGCAGGTACGCTTTAAAATAGAATTGGTCATGCAAGAAGCGAACGGAAGAACGGGAGTAATTACGGTGGCAAACACGTCAGCGCGCCAACGCTTTCATTCAACCCAAAGGATGCGGCTTTGAACCTAAATATTAGTTATGATTCGTGAACTTCGCGCGCATGGTTGCAGTGGAAATTGAATTCAATTATAGTCACCTTCAAATTACTAAATGAATGGCCCGAGATTCCGACGTGACGGGACAAATAAGGTTAGGAAGAGACTTAGCGTGTGCCCTACAATTGTTAAACCTCAATCTTAAAGCGGTCGCCGTCTGGCCAGTATATTGCAGGTGGCAGGCAGTCGAGCAAGTAAACTACGTTGGTGCTGCCACAGATAAAATTTCCCTTAAGTTCTACCGAGAAGTGTGAGCAGGTGCTAGAGGCTGTTTTTGTTTTCGTCATGTGGGGACATATCTCACAACGAGGCTTGTTGGAGGGCCCACAACCGGTAACTGACGAATGGCTGAGCCTCGAAGATGTCACTGTCGCGCAGGTTTTTGTTCCTCCTGTAGACAGTACGTGGTGGTTCGGATAATATAGATGCTAGTCGAGGACTTTGAATTAATGTGTTGTAATGCTTTCAAAGTATGCTAGAGACGTTCGGCACAGATGCGGAGTGAGTGAGAGCTAGATTACTCTGAGGGCGTCGGTCGACTGGCTTCCTACAGTCAAGGAGTTCATTGCGGCTTAGCTCTCCTGCTCGCTCGACAAATGGAATCATCAAATAATTAGAGCGGGTACTTTTGTTTAAGCAGGTCGTTTTTATGCTACTCACAGTTGGAAAGAAAATCTTTCTTTGGAGCATATCCGGCGGAAGCGATGTGCTTGACTATAGGGTATGCCCGTCTTCCAGTAGTTAATGTGACTACTTTGAAAATGCAAATATTGATTGGAGTCTGTAGGTTTTCGGTAAAGCTTGGTCTCTAACCTGGTTTGCGAGACAGAAACCGTCACGTCGAGGAAGTTGATACTGGTAGCGGAAAATCGATGTGAGAAAGAAATGTTAGGGTGTACCGTGTTAAACTCGGCTATAAATTTTATGAGACTGGATTCTCAGTGTGGGCAAATCAAAAAGACATTGCCGATGAAGCGCTTGTAAAAAATTGGCTTTAATTCGACGCCTGCAAGAAACTTTTTCTCGAGAACTACAACGAAAATATTTGCATAATTTGTCCCTATCCTTGCGCCCATGGACGCAGCACTGACTTGAACATAGTATTTGCCATTGAACTCAAAATTATTTAGCTCAAGAATTAATCTTAGTAATAAGGCAAATGTAGATTTCTCGACCGGCTTAAGCGTGGACCGCAAGGAGCGTTTTTGCACGCGATTCGTGCACGTCGGTGTTGAGCGTGCGATTTTTTTACGCCCGCGTCGACGATTCCGCGCGCGCAGCAGCTTCCGCCTCGCTCAGAAAATGACGCGCGTCGCGCGCGGCAGTGGGAGGAGCTTATTTAGTGACGCTAGGAGGAGCCTGACGACTTGCGCCAATGGGAAGGCGCGCGCCTCATGGCTGCAGTTTCGAAGCGATCGAGACAGCCGGCTGTCTCCGCCAGAGATGTTTAAGCTTACCACTGGTAAGCCTAAACCCAGTTGCCTGCGTAAGTTACCACCAAGGCAGATATTGCATCGGCGCTTTCACTAACGGCGCGGATGATGCTTTATAGTACCGTTTTCGCCCACATTATAATCTCCTTCACCACACAAGTTACTTCTTGTGTTCCTTGAGCAGCATTTTAGAGAGCGCTTAGAAGCGGTCGCTCGAGCTCCCCACACGACTGCGCGGTCGAAGCCGCCGCCATGTTGCCGCCACTGGCCGCGCCGCGCGCAGAGTGCGGGTGGTTCTGCGGCAGCGGCAGCGCGCCTGTGGCGTGCGCGGCGCGTTTTTCCGAGCAGAAAACGCTCCATGAGGTTCACGCTTTAGGCTCCCGCGATTCACTGTAAGCGTAGATCACCGCTTGTATTCCATCGGAGTGGGGAACATTGGTATGCAAAGACGTAACGTCCATGGTGTATGGTATATATCATGGGGCATTGTTTGGTATACATATTATATATATATATATATATATATATATATATATATATATATATATATATATATATATATATATATATATATATATTGTGATGCAGGTTGTTTTTCTGGATGAGGAGGTTAAAATTTACCGGGCGACAAGAGTAGAGACGATTTGGCTACGGACAAGGACCAAATTATATTGACGGGACAAATTACAAAATAACGTGCACAAATGAAATCCAGCTAATCTAATGACAACAGTCCTATGGTAGCAAAGTCCCCTGCGAGAATTCCCACTCCAAATTGTTCGCGCTCACGTGTAGGTCATAGTTGGTGAGTTGACTCGGTGCGCAAGGTTCGGTGCGCTGGGCTCGGTGCCCTTGTCGATGCTGGTGCTGTGCCCGATGAACAACACGTCGTATTCGGCCCGGGTGTTCCGTGGACAGACTCGAATGGAAGAGACCAGGTGTTGCTCGGTCTGAAGATCTCCTGGGCGTTGACGCCCAGCTGAGAGCTTCCAGGAGGAATGTGCGGCTCCGTGACGAAGACCCCCTAGGCGTTCTCGCCCAGCCGAGAGCTTCTGGAACCACCTGCTTCCTGCCTCCAGCGCTAGCCACCTCTTCTTCCTCCTCCTCTTTGCCTCTCGCGCCCTGCTTCCGCCTCCGCACACACCTCGTCTTCTTCGCTTCGACCCGCCGACCCCTGTCCGGTAAGCAGCGCCTCCTCACAATTGCCCCCATCGAAAGAAGTGTTTTGGGGGAAAAAACACTTCCAGTGGAAAGTCCGTCGATGGTCACAGTGGAATGTCCAGTCAGCTTACACGCAAGGCACCACGTATCACCACTACCACCAGAACACTTTCACGTCATATAGTAACACTTCCAAAACACTGCATAACAATGAATCCAAACAGCACACAATCAAACTCAAATACAAGTACTTATAATACAACAAACCATCTCCTAAGTCATGGCTTACACAAACCACCCAAAATAAGTAGTGACTAATAAAACCAGAATTATTCCAACCAAACTAAGGAGTCGCGGATGTTTTAAACAATACCAAACAATAATTAAACTACCACCGCGAAAAACCGTCCAGCACTGTATACGGTTGGCCGTCGTTCAAGGTTGCTCGAGTAGCCCGCACACAGTTAACAGAGTACAACCTATGAACCTAACATGCAACAATCTACCAGTTTTCTTTCCTTAAATAATTTTCAAACCTCTTTTTCTCGTTTAGGCATGAGATTTCTAGCCATGTCGAAATCGTGTCTTCAGTCCCGTTTGTTCCCACGTCACTTCATCTTCACCTTCTTCCGACGCGTCCACTCCGCACCCTTAGGGATGCGATCCCTTTTCTTCTGAGAGCGAGCTCTTATGGAGCACCTAAGGCACGAAGCCTGGCTCAATGGTTCCGCTAGAAACCGGCGCTTTACTAGCTCGTCCACTACCCTTCGCGCGCGAGCGATTCTTCGAGCCCACTTGTAAGCTCGCACGCGGCGGGACAATTCAGGTAGTAGTTCACCAGTTTGCGTTTTCTGACCTCCCAGACAGTGCGGATAATTCTTCTTTCCTGTTATCTGGAACCGTCGCCTGCATGTCTGTTCCTTTCTGTGCGCTACTGGCACGAATTGCTTATTTGGCCTGCATTTCAACTCAGGTCGACTCTCGCCTGTATCAACAACACGACGCTTCGACCACTTGACCTCCCTCTTATCCGCAGGCTTGCTGGAGGGTGCACACTTATGCTTCAAAAAATTTGTTACAGCTTGGTCCCTGTGGGCTTGCAAAAGCTTTTTACCGGGCCCCACGAGCTCGTGCAGTGAGTCCCTCTCTTTTTTCCGAAGCTCTTTATCTGCCCCCAAGAGCTTCCCTGCACGCTGCAAGGATACCTCCATGCCACACTCAACACGTGCACCGTTTCGTGCCTGGAACAAGTCTTTCACCTGTACGTGTGGCAGTTCGGAATCTGTTCTTTTTTCTTCCTTTCCGCACGCGGCCTCATCACTGCCACTGACCCGCATGCCCTCTGTCGCACGTGCGTGGAGTTCCGAACTCTATTTCCATCCTTTTTCGGAGACGCGGCGCTCTCTGTCTGCAATTTTGAGATCTAAAGCTAGAGTCGCGCGCTTCTTCTCTTGCAGCTGGATTTCACTATCTAGCTCGTCGCGTTCGAGCTCAAGCCTGCGAATTTCAGCTTGTCTCGCGAGCGCTGTTTCTTGTCTCGCATCCTGTCTTTCCTGTCTTTTCTTTTCCATCTCTATCTCGACCCATTCCTTCAGCTCACTGCCCACCAGGCCTAACTCTTTTCCCACTGCGAGCAATTTGTCCATGTCCATTCCGGCGCCAAGTGCTCTCCTCTCCGCGCGAAAATTCCCTCCTCGACTCTCTGGAAGTTACGCAGAGAGTCCTGTCGCGGACGCCATTTTTGTGATGCAGGTTGTTTTTCTGGATGAGGAGGTTAAAATTTACCGGGCGACAAGAGTAGAGACGATTTGGCTACGGACAAGGACCAAATTATATTGACGGGACAAATTACAAAATAACGTGCACAAATGAAATCCAGCTAATCTAATGACAACAGTCCTATGGTAGCAAAGACCCCTGCGAGAATTCCCACTCCAAATTGTTCGCGCTCACGTGTAGGTCACAGTTGGTGAGTTGACTCGGTGCGCAAGGCTCGGTGCGCTGGGCTCGGTGCCCTTGTCGATGCTGGTGCTGTGCCCGATGAACAACACGTCGTATTCGGCCCGGGTGTTCCGTGGACAGACTCGAATGGAAGAAACCCGGTGTTGCTCGGTCTGAAGATCTCCTGGGCGTTGACGCCCAGCTGAGAGCTTCCAGGAGGAATGTGCGGCTCCGTGACGAAGACCCCCTAGGCGTTCTCGCCCAGCCGAAAGCTTCTGGAACCACCTGCTTCCTGCCTCCAGCGCTAGCCACCTCTTCTTCCTCCTCCTCTTTGCCTCTCGCGCCCTGCTTCCGCCTCCGCACACACCTCGTCTTCCTCGCTTCGACCCGCCGACCCCTGTCCGGTAAGCAGCGCCTCCTCACATATATATAAGCAGTAAAAGGAACTGCTCGAGGAGCCAGAAGAACTCAAGATGAAGACTGGTCCTCCAGTCGAAACGTCAGTAAACCACTGTTTTTCTTTTTAATCGTGCGTCTACCATTTTCTCAAGTATATATATATATATATATATATATATATATATATATATATATATATATATATATATATATAACACAGAAATCAGGGTTGGCAGTCAAGAAAACCTCGGAAAGCAAAGGGGAGGTTGTGGTAGGTCATTGAAACAGATAAAGAATTTGGAAAGAAAGAAAGCGCAGAACAAATGCCCGCCAGGTGGGATCCGAACCCACGACCTTTAGAATACCGGTCTGGTGCGATAACCACTACGCTACCGGCGGGGCGATTTCCCCCCCCCCCCCCGCTTTCTGGGGTATTTATATCAATGTAATTTTTTCCTGTGCTGTAATTAATGTAATGTATTACATTATTACATTACATGTATTACATGTATTATGTATTACATTACATTAATGTAATGTAATGAAAGTGTTTTAATGTAATTTCCTCCGAGCTCCCAGCAGAAGCCTAAATGCAACCAGAACGTTAGGACCGAATTTATTCGGACGGCTCGAATGCCCCCATTCCTGCAGAAGAAATTAAGATCGTCGTGCAGCCCCGCGGAGGGGTCGATATTACCAAGGGAGGAGCTGCATGCTTGGCAACCGCCATCAAGGCGGCAGCGGGAATTAACTCTTTCGTTACGGCGGAAAAACGGCCGATTTTAAGTGCTTCCACAAAACGTTTATTTTTTTCTCTTGAGCTACTCGACACACGTAGCCTTGCTATGCATGAAATTGTAGCTTATAGATTGCTCTTCCAAACACAAAGCAGCAGTTTTGTTAATGGTACAATTACTTACACTTTATTGGTCAAGTAATCAGAAAAAAGCCCCCAAGAAAAGTATACGAAAAACACAAATCGGCACTTTTACCGAGACTAAAAATTATTTCAGGTATTTTAAGATATACAAATTGTTCCTACGTTCCTTGGCTATGATTCAATATATAAATCAACAGTGTACACCAGGTTTTGCATTTTTGAGGGCCCGTCAACCTAGCGCAACTGACGGCTGTGCCACGCCGCGAGGGCACTCAAGGGTGAGTGAGTCTCTGTAAAATGTGCATCCAAGTACCGTACTTACCTGATTCTAACGCGCACTTTTTTTCCGGAAAAATAGGTCGAAAAATCGCATGCGCGTTAGAATCCGACACGAAACCGAAACCGAAACAGCGGAAATTTCGTCCCACCCATCGCCATCGCCATGTCAAGACGACGCTAAAGCTTTCAGCAACGATTTTTCGGACGCAGGAAGCATAGGCGCCTAGGCTTTTCTATAGGCGTTCACACAAATCGTCAAATCGTTCCACTTGCGCGCTTGATAACAGCAATGGCAGCAGAGAGAGAGAGAGAAAAAACTTTATTTGCTCAGAGCCATGGTCGGGCCCGCTAATCCGGGGCTGCCAATGGTCGACGAGTAGCTCTCTCAGCCCGGTCCGCCAGCCATTTCTGGCAAGCTGGATGCGGGTTGAGCAGGGTGGCCTCCCATTGTGTTGTGCATCTGTTGTTCGGTGTGATGTTCTTCATGTTGGGGTTTTGTGTGCAGTGCCACATCGTGTGGAGTAAATCTCCCGTCTGGTCGCAGTGCGGGCACTGTGGTGTTGGGTAGATGTCTGGATAGTATTTGTGTAGGGTTGCGGGAATTGGAAGTGTGTTTGTGTGAAGTTGTCGGAGTAACACCTCCTCCATTCTTGTGAGCGAGGGATGAGGGACTGGAAATCTCATCCTGCCGAGCCTCTGTTCAAGCAGTATCTCCCTGTAGGCGGTACGCAGTGAAGGGGGTGAAGGTGATCGGCTGGCTCCCTTGCCTGGGGGGCAACCAGCGGGGGTGAACGCCCGGAATAAGGAATCGCGGGCTAACGCGTGCGCGGCGACATTCCCCCCGGTCTGTCCCTGATGACCCGGGAACCATATGATCTGTGCCCTTTCAGGCGGCTGATTCGTAATTATGCGAAGGGCCTGGCGACATATCCTGCCTCTGAGGAAATTTCGGCAAGCCTCTTGGGAATCGGTTAGTATACGCCTCGAGCGCGGCCTGTAGGGGCGCCACTGAAATCCTCCTAGCGGCCCGTTTCGAAAGCAGGCGCGGGAGTCCCCGGCCCGCTTCCCCCTGTCGCCGTTGCTTTTGGGGATCGTTCAAGACAGCGATTTACCGTTTGTCCGCATTCAAAATACCGAATAACGTGGAGCAGGCACTCTGTTTGCAAGCGTGGTGTGTTCACGAGAGTATAAACGTATATGACGCGATACAGGTCGGCGTCCCGAAGCCAGCATTTGCATGCAGCTGGTTGCAATTCCGCTGCCCTGAAATTTAGTGGCAGTGTCTCCGTAAGCAGTGTTTCCTCCGATGGTCATGTTGCGGCCATACACACTATGATGTAAATCGACTTTGTGCACTTACAAAATCCAGCAGAGCACTCATACCTGACAGCACGCAAGTTACGCCTGCCAATATCACATATCAGATATTGATCAGTATTATGAACAAGCCAATGCGGCATAAATTTCACAAACATAGTACGAAAGAAGTACGATGGATAATGCAAAATTACACTCCGGAGTCAGCACACGATGACAAATTTAATGCTGTGTCGTCTTGTCCCGAGGTGAGCGGTCGCAAAGATTCATCTGTTACATTTATCCTCCACGAGAAGCGCGAAGATGGGCTTATAGAGTAATCCGCGTCCCTCACCAAAATCTTCTTCGAAACATCGTATGACACAGGGAGACTGCAGAATCTAGCATAAACCGAAATCAGAGACCCTTATCAGATACGACACTCTTCCAACGAGCCCGTGAGTACGAGATTTCGGCGCACGTTAAGGATCTCCAGGTGGTCAAAATTAATCCGGAGCCCTCCACTACGGCGTGCCTCATCGTCTCCGTTGCGTCGGCGCGTTAAACCCTGCAACCAATCAATCAACTCTTCCAACGACACTTCGTATCGCTTGTGAACTGTCAACGCTGTATTCTTCAAAAAATGCGTCCGCCGAGTGATCAGCCGTTCGTTGAAGGCGAAAAACAAACGAAAAGTGAACACGCAGCTTGTGTGTGTGGTTACTAAAACGTTCATTCGTTGATTTCGCTCCGCATTTGTAAACAACGATAGTTGAGCGTCCTCCTCCTCACCCCCCCCCCCCCCCCCATGTCTAGCGAAATATCAGTGCATTTCGCATCTAGTTGGTCTGGTGAATACTACCTTGCTCAAACAAACGTGTTTAGCATTTCAGAAGCTGCACTCATTTTTTTTTTCATTCCCCTACGACTATTCTATTTATTCCTGACTTGCAGACCTTTCATTTTCCCGTGGTTTCATTACATATACCTTGGTTCTTACTATAAGGCATAAGTTGGCACATATCTGACAATGCACAGACTTTGAGTGTACTTAACATTTTCGCGTGGCTTATATTTCCATAAAAGGCACAAGTTTTTGTCAGCTATTGGGTTATCACATCCCCGAAACATATTTTTCTACGACGTACATATTCGAAGCAAAGCCGCATTTGTTTGCGCTGCAAAACGAACCAACCTCTTACAGTGCCAATATCAGGTCTAAACGAGGCGATCACTTGTGCTGACGTGTTCGAAGGTGACAGCGGTGATATGCTGCTGCCGTCGCCGACACCCGCAAGAGCGGCCAAGAAGCGCGCAGAACCGCCTCCCCGGGTAGCTCTTGTTGGCGTTAGAGCGCTCTACCAAGACGCAGCTGTTTTTTTTTAAGTGCCCTAAACGTGCAGTTAGCTTACAGACGTCACCATAACAAGTTGTTTAGTGCGCGGAAAGGCAAAGAGAAGCGAAAGAGAACCAAAACACTGCATGACCACCTATCAGCCACGCAGCGCTAATCCCGCAAACGCCGCGGAGAAGCGGCGGCAGGCGGCGCAGCGATCGCGAATCTCGAGGCGTATACTGGCGCGAGGATGGGCAGAGATGGCCAGGGCGATGGCGACCTCTTCCGCGCGGGTCGGATCCGTCGTTTTGATGGATGCCATTGCAATGGGGTTACCACTGGATGAGCAGGCTGCTGCTGTGGTCACCCCATTGGTGGGGCCGGCACCGTCCACGTAGATTGTAGCAGGGTGGGAGTCCCACGTTTTGGAGAGGTATTGGGCCCGGAGTGTTCTGCGGACTTGATCGTGTTCCGGGTGCATGTGTCTGGGGAGGGGATGGATGTGAATGCGTTCTCTTATTTCTCGACGGATGTCGAATCGATCCTGCACCGTGGTCGGAGGGGTTATGTCCAGTCTATTTAGGATGGCTCTGCCTGTTTTTGTCCTCGTGAGGCGCACCTGTTACGCTATTCTCTGAGCATCTATGAGCTCTTTTGTGGTGTTATGGACCCCCAGAGCCATTAGGCGCTCATTGGACGTAGATACTGGGAGGCCCAAAGATAGTTTGACGCACTTACGAAGAGCCCGGTCTAGTCTGTCCTCCTCTCTGGGTTTGAGGTTCAGAAAAGGAGCGACGTATGTGTATCTAGAGACCACAAAGGCCTGTACCAGCTTAGTGGTTTCAGTCTCTTTCAGTCCGTGGTTTTTGGAGGTCACTCGCTTGATCATTCTGGCTACCTGGTTGGCCGCCGCTATCAGGCGACTCACCGCTGTGGTATTGTGTGCCATGTTGGAAAAGTGCACGCCGAGGACACGGATCTCCTGCCTGGCGGGGATAGGCATGAAATCCACGTGCAGCTTGATGGGGTCTTGTTTCGGGTATTTGGGCTTCTTGGGCTGGACCACCAGTAGTTCCGACTTATCCGGTGCACACTCCAGGCCACGGGACCGGGCGAAGGTCTGCACGATTTCTATCGCTCGTTGGAAGCTGTCCTCTATGTCGGCCCTAGTTCCTTGATTTGACCATATGGTGACGTCGTCCGCGTACAGTGCGTGACAAATGCCTGGCACCCGGTTCAGTCTGGGCGGCAGATCCTTCATCGCCAAGTTGAAGAGCAAAGGGGAGAGAACTGCACCCTGGGGTGTACCCCGCGATCCCAGCTCAATTAGATCTGACTCGAGTCCCCCTATAGAGAGCTTGGCCTTCCGATCTTGTAAGAACGCCTTGATGTAGTTGTAGGTTCTGGAGCCGCAATTAGTCTCCGCTAAGGTGCGTAGTATGGCCGAGTGCAGGACGTTATCGAAAGCCCCTTTTAAATCAAGGGCTAGCACCGCGCACGGTTGCATGCGGTCTGGGTGAAGGTATACGTCCCTGTAGACCTGCAAAAGCACATCGGCAGTGCCTAGGTGTGGTCTGAAGCCAAACTGTGTGTGCGGAAGTTGGTCTGTGCCGTCGAGAAACCGTTGCAATCGAGTGTTGATTACTCGCTCGAAAAGTTTCCCCAGGCAGGATGTTAGCGAGATGGGCCTAAGATTCTCTACCTTCAAGTCCTTTCCCGGTTTCGGGATAAACCGAATTTCCGCTGTTTTCCACTGTTGCGGTAATGAACCGGGGATCCAGTACTCCCGATTGAAATGGTCGACCAAAGCTTGAATGTCTGCTTCACCTAGGTTGTAGAGGGCTCTCGCTGTGATTTGGTCTGGTCCCGGGGCTGTGGTCTTCTTCATGTTGGCGAGCTCAGTTTTGATTTCGTGTATAGTGACGGGTTCGTCCAAGACTTCGTTGGGTTCTCCTTGGTAATCTGGGTAATCACCCCGGCGGTCTGTTCGGAGATACTTGGCCTTGAGGTCGTCAATAAGTTCTTGGTCCGTCCCGGGGTATTGGGGCACCAGCTTAGCAAGTCGATTGGCATGCTCAGTCCTCGTGGCAGTCGGCTCCATCATTGCTTTAAGAACCTTCCACGTCTTCGCCACGCCTAGCTGGCCCGACATGCTGTCGCAAAACTTTCTCCAGTTTTGATTAACAAGCTTTATGGCGTAATCTTCTGCCTCCTTACTGAGCTGGGCCACTCGGCGTCGTAGCTTGCGGTTGAGGGGCTGTCTCCGCCATCTCTTGGTGAGTGACTCTCTGGCATCCCAGATATGGAGAAGGTGCGAGTCGACAGCTGGCACGCCGTCTGGAGCTTCGATTTTTCGCGTGTGGTGTTCCACGTCCAATAATAGCTCTCGGGTCCACAGCTCGATGTCCACTATGTTGGGTCCCCCCTGTTCCCCAAGCCGTCTTTCTCTGGCTTCTCTCCACTTGTGCCAGTCTGTTAGTCTGCAAGCTCGACGTCTTCTCTCCCATCTGCCACAAGCGTCGTCCATGCTCGTCTGTAAAATAAAGTGGTCGCTTCCGAGACTCTGCCCTAAGTTTTCCCATTTCTCCTCCCTAACATTTCGTACGAAGGTCAGGTCCGGGCATGAGTCCCTGCTGACGCTATTTCCTGTCCTAGTAGGTTGCAGTGGGTCGGTGAGTAACGTGAGATGCTCCCGGGCTGCCAGTTCTTCCAGCTTCCTGCCTTTTGCGTCCGTTCGCTTGTAACCCCACGCCACATTGTGAGCATTGAAGTCCCCCGCCACCATCACACGGGCACCACGGCCGGCCGAAGTAAGGAAGGATTTGATTAGATAGTGCAAATTGGGGTTACGGTTGCTCGGGCTGCTGTATACGTTCAGGATGTGTAGACTACGCCCTCCCCGTTTGGCTGGGTGTATCTCCACATATTCGTGAGGGGTATCCGAGTCAAATGCATCATGATGGCACACAGCTAGTTCCTTTTGCACGAGAATGGCGGTATTTTTGTTCGTTTGAAAAGTGTTGTATCCCTTAAGCTTGATATGCATTTTATTCGCTTCCTGTATCAGCATGACTGCCGGGGAATGTACAGCCTTTTCTACATATAGTTGGAGGGACGACTGCTTCCGATTGTACCCACGGCAGTTCCACTGCCAAATCCTCAGTTCGCGGCTGAATGGCATGTCGAGTCCGTATCTGACCATTGATCCTCTGTCGGTCCTCGCATTGCCATGCGCTTCCTGCGTTTTTCCTGCATCTCACGTCGAAGTGCCGTTATTGCTGTTTCAGTGTAGCGCCGGTTACCTCCAATTTGCTCGCTCATCTGTCGGAGTTGAGTTTGCACACCTTCTTGATGTTGCTTTGCTTCCTCTTTGAAAGCCTTGAACTCCTGTAAGACAAGTTGGTACACGTCTCCCAGAAGAGGGGATTGTGAGGTATTAGGGAGGTGACTAGGAGTTGATGCAGGGGCAACGGGATCTCTAGGTGGTGACTGCGTGCGGAGTGGTTGGGATTTTGATAGTACCGCCATTTGAGCCTTTAAGGCTGAGAGTTCTGCTCGCAGCGCTCTGATTTCTGCCTTTTGCGATTGGTTTTCGGTCTGGAGTGTTTGTATTTCTGTGTGTACAGAGAGTGGGGGTAAGGGAGGCCAGTCCCTGCTCACCTGACTGTTCTGTGCTTTGGCTTGATCCTTGGCCTGAAGAGATTGCTGGATGCCTGAGGACGTCTGCTTCTTTTTCGTGTGCTGCTGCTGCAGCTGAGTGTTGCCCGGCAGAGAGCTGGCCCAGGCCCTGTCCCGGGTTTTCGCTCCGGTCACTGCAGTCGCCCACTCGTGTGTGCGGCCGCATGACGTCGTCCCTTTGCTCTCTTCACAGCAGGTGCTACTCGCTCCTGTCGCCAAGGGTGTATTCTTATTTCCCCGCGCCAGTTGTTGCTGTGATCCCGGTTCTTGCACACTACCGTGATACGGATTTTGAACTACGTTCTTGTTTTTCCCCGGTTTGTCTGGCCTGAAGAATTTCTCCTTGCACTCACTGGAGTATGTCTTGTGCGGTCCCTTGCATAGTGCGCACGTGAGAGTGCACGAATGGTCTTCCATGGCGTTTGGTTGTCCGCAGTCTTCGCAGGCAAAGCCCTTGGGTTTCGGGCATACGTCTGTTCTGTGTCCCGCCTCTCCACAGTTGAAACATGCGGCACGCGTCTTCCGGTAGATAAAACACCGCTTCTCCAACCATGCGTAGCGCACCGTGTAGGGAACTCGTTTGCCGGAGAAGACGATCACGGCCGAACTCGATTTACCCAGTCGCCTGGCGCCCAAAATCTCATATCCTGGTGCCAAAAGTTCGTGCTCGATTTGCGCGTCGGTCGCTCCGTCGTCCACCCCGTGAATGACTCCTCGGCATACTTCCTCTTGCATCGCTGAGTAAGTGCTGACTTCTAGGTCTTTTCCTTGTATGCGCAGGTGTCCTATCTTCAGGAGTTCCTTCGCGTCATCGAGGTTATTTGTGCAGATAAGGGCAATGTTTTGGCTGTCGTGCACTCGGATGAGCGGGCATTCTTGTAAGGGAGTTAGGCAGGCTGCTCGAACGCTGCGAGTCACCTCCCCCTCCACTTCACACAAGTTTATGCCTCCTCGCGGTTTAACAACAATCCGGTATTGGAATGGCTTGAGGCTAGGGAGGTGTCTTCTCAGAGGTTTCCCACCTGTGTCAGTCGTCTTGCCCAGTGTCTCCGCTTCTTTCACGGGCTCACGCAGTCGCTCTCGACGTTTGTAGAGCCGAAGATTCCAGTCTTGGGTGTCTTCCCCGTCGTCCTTGACGCCACTAGCAGTGAGTTCGTTTGTTGGTGGTATGGGCGGTGTGGTGCGTCTCACCTCACAAAAGTCCATGGCCCCAGGGTTATACCCTCGTTGAGAGGTCCCTTCTGCCATTTCGTCGCGGATACGTGCACGTCCGGTGCGTTCAGTAGTCTTCGCCGGGCATTCCGCTGCCTGAGTGTCGTTGTGGTGCAAGCACTAGGCCTAATAGGCCCAGCCCCTGCTCACAGGAGGTTGGAGTTCGAGGCCTTCTTGCCGGTAGAAAACGACGTCTTCTCTGATAAGACGGGTACCGGACGAATTCGTACACTTTGGGTCGTTAAAGCAGCAGAGGGACACGCTGAAAAGGCATTTTAAACTGAGCAAAGCGCAGAAAAACGGCGGAGCCCATCCGAAGTGCAACCTCTCGCAAATTACCCTCCTACCGAAGTCACCAATGGCAGCAGCGGCTATCACGTATCACGCGTTCAAAACGAGCGGTCGGCTTAAGCGTGCGCCTCTGGAGAAGCTCGCGGGATGGGCGTGTGAGGCGTGGGCCACAATCCCATCGACCATGGTTGAACGTTAGTTCAGAAGTGTGGCATCGCGAACGTGCTTGACGGCACCGAGGACGAGATGTTGTGGTCAGCGGAGAGCGACGAGGAGTGAGATGAGTGAGATTACTTCGGGAAATAAATCACCCGTTTCTCTCGCATTCGTTTTAAATGCAGAGCATTTCTTTAACTCACAATGTCACCCGTCCGTTGGCGATCGCCGCCCGCAGCCAGCCAGCACGTGCGCCCCTCCCCCGCTCCTCCTCGCTCTCAACAACAGGTGCGGGCGCGCATGCGCGTGCTCCGGCGCTGAAAGAGGCGTTGCAGCCGCAGGGCCGCAGGTGCTACCTCCTCTCCCTCTACTGCGCGCGCTAAGGCAGCGGTACACTATAGCAGCGGCGAAGCGTCAGCGTCGAGCGGCCGATCCCGAGCGTCGAGAACGAGAGGCCGCCGCCAGTCGTCAGCGTCGAGCTGCGGATCCATCGAATCGAGAGCGAGACACGCCTTCGAAACGTCAGCGGCGAGCGGCGGACCCCGCGTTACGAGAACGAGATGCCGCGGTCGGCCTTGTTGACGTAGTCCACGACGTACGCCGCGCACGCGTAGTGGTCGAGGATGATCTGCAGGTCCATGTTGGAGCCGAGAACCCTTCCGATCCACGGGTTGAACGCGTTCACGCGCTTCTCGGCGGGGATCCTCGCGTGAAGCACGCACGGACGCGACGCGCCAGCCCGCAGAATCTCCGAGTACTCCTTCCCCGGACCGCACGTCGAAGGCGGCAAGTAACTCGTCCAAGCTCGCAAACTCCCCGTGCTCCAACGCCTCGTGCATTTCGTCGTACTTGGCCTTCAAGCGCCGTCGACGCACCCGTACGACAACAACTACAACTACCACCGCCAACTACCACAACCTACGCCACGTGACCACCCCCAATGCTCTGCATTTACTCGTGCCTGTCCCTCGCGCGGGGGCATGCGACGGAGGTTTTTTTTCTTGCTCACACAGTTCCGTGCGCGTTACAATCGGAGGTGCAAGTTTTTTCAGTTTTTTGTCAGGAAAATCGGGTGCGCGTTAGAATCTGGTAATTACGGTATACTCTTTTGTGTCCTCGCAAAACATCAGTTCGGTGGTAAAAAACAAGAAAAAAATCGAGCGCTCTCGACAAGCGTCGCACCTGAATCCTGCAGCGCTAATCTGACACGAGCGCCAGGTTATCTTAAAGGTGATAGCGCGATACGGCGCGGTGCATTTGGGAATATATCCCTTCCGCGCGGTGCATTTGGGAATATATCCCTTCCATATATCCCTCCCGCGCCCTTCCACGCCCCACCGCGCTGCTATCACGCACCTGTTAGGCCGAGACCGCGACGGAGCGAACGGGCTGACTACGACGCATGCGCGCGCCAGCTGCTGTTGAGAGAGAGGGAAGGAGAGGCGCACCTGCTGCGGACGCGGAGCTGTTGACACCGTCCGACGCAGGAATAGGCGAGGCTAAGAAATGCTCTGCATTTAAAATCGACAGCAGCAGCTGCCGACGTGCTTGCTACACCAGTCCGACTGTGCGGAGCGCGGCGCGAACCCGACGCCATTTTTCCTCCCCCCCCCCCTTCTACCGTCGGTTCAAATTTCTCTTGCTCACCCCCACCACACGAGACACAAACAAACGAAACCGAAATTGAAAGAGGTTGCCAATGAACACACCAGATGGCGATAGTTGTCTGTGGAGCGCGGGTTTCAGATTTTGCGGGAGATTTAAAATCATCGAACGCCGGCTTCCGATTGCCTATGGTGCCGTCGTGAAAGAGTTAAAGGAGCCATGAAGAGAAAATACAACTTCGTTTAATTTGAAAGAACTAGGATTCAGTATCTCACTCAGCTCCATTACAGCCACAAAAGATGTTTTTTAACGAAAAAAAAGCAAGAAGTATTTAAAAACTTTCAAATTTTGCGCTACAGTGACGTGTTATGAGCAAGAATGACGTCACACGGGCCAACAATAAAACATAATTTTCAGCGCGTTAACTGCACGTTAGCATTGAAGTGATGCGGTCAAATGGGACTAGAGGCCCTATTACAGACGTCCAGTCATGTGTCGTCGCGACAGGTCAGTTAGGCGGCCGCCAATCGCACAAACAAGGTTCCGTGACGTCATAGAAAAGTTGCGGGAAATTGGCTAGGGGGTCGCCACGGCTTCACACGTTTTCTTTAATATCTCCGTTATTTGTTCGAAGATTGCGATGATATTGGTATCATTGTTATCGGGACTAGGCAGTCGTTCTAATAAACCCAACTTGTATTTTGTCTTCATGGCTCCTTTAAGAAGCCAGATCGTGCTGAGGATATGGCGTGTCCCAATACCCAGCAGAACATTACTGTGTTCACCAGTTCGAGCACGGAGCGAGCGGAGATGTATGCTCGAATTCAAGCTATCAACGTCCAAGGCAAAATATACAAAGTGAGCGCTTACGGAACGACCGCCGACGACACAGTGAAGGGGCGTGATCAGGACTATGGCGCTTGAGGACAGCCAAGCCGAAATAATGCAGCAGATCGTTACCACGCACAACACCCTTGCTGCTGGGGCGAAGCGTATCGGGAACACGACGACAGCAATTGTAATGTTCAACGGTACCAAGGTTCCCAGGTATGTGCGTTACGGATCCACGCTCTGCCCGTGCAGTCTCTACAAGAAGCCAATAGAGGTTTGCAAAGTATGCGGCAAGGTCGGCCACAGACGCGACATGTGCCCCACACCGAACGTACGTGTCTGCCTTACATGCGGTGTTTCTAATCCAAGACAGGGCCACAAGTGTGTCCCCTAATGCAAGCTCTGTGGCGCAGAACACCCCACCGAGGACCGCTTCTGCAGAGTCAAATATAAGGTTCCATACGTCGGGCGGCGATGGCGGTGGGAACGCCGTAACGCTGAAGAACAGCAAAAACAAGCACTCGAATCAAGCTAGCTTCCACGCCTTGGACGCTCCCCCTCGCTCAGCCTTTTCCCCATAGCGGGTCTCGCAGCGCGTCGCGCCATGCCTCACGCCGCGCTTCCCGTCATGCATCGCGCAGCGCATCCCGCGGCCGTAACTCATCTGACAGGAACAGCTGCGGCGCTAAGCGATCACACAGCTGTTCCTGCGTGATCGCTTTACATTACACGCTTTAAATTACTCGCTTTAAATTACACGCAGCAGCGCTAGCTCCAACAGCGCCACTAGTGGCCGAAGCACTCCAAGCGGCTGGCAGGCGTGGATTACCAGCCCCTCCTACAAGGAACTCTAACACCTCCGCGCAACCAACGCGACGCGGGTAGAAACCACCCGCCGGCGTACCCAAGAGCTAGCCGAGGTCAAGAAAGCACCCTAAGCACAGCGAACCCAGCCAACCACTGGCCCAGTTCAGTCACCCGAGACACATACACCCGCCGTTACCCCCGAGCAGAACACCGACACGCCATCGCACTAGGACACGCAATCAATGGACACAACCCAAGACGAGCCCCAAGAGGAAAAGACCACTGAACCAACCCCCAAGAAACGAGCACGCACCACACCAGGCAACCAAACGGAACTGACCAAACTGGAAACTCAGCTCGAAGCCAAAATTGAAGCGTTCGCCAACATCTCCGCCGACACGGCTGCCATCTCCGACCAACGACTGGCGCGGCTGGCGGAGTTGATCACCAAGTCCTTCCATAACATACAAGAGCGGTTCGACATCATTTAACAGACCCTCAAACCGATAGTCCGCAGCCCCATCTTTGCGCCGCAATTCGCCAACCACCAATACCTCCAAGAGCAGACGCAATACCCAACTCGGCTACAACGATGTCCCAGTTCCAAGCCACACAATAAGTTCGCTTCCGAGACTTATGGTCTGGCAGTGGAACTGCCAGTTACAAGAGAGCAGTGCTGCAACAACACATCACAGTACCTAAGAAACCAGACATCATCCTTCTGCAAAAAACGGCGACGGCGAATCCAATTCTCCCTGGATATCACGCTCACGTTAGTCCGGCGGAAAGAAGGGGCGTCTGCACGTTCGTCCGCAAAGAGCTTACGTTCATCGAGCACCAACTTAAACACGGCCACAGCAGCGTGGAATACACCTTCACCGATATCATCCCAAGCAAACAACTGAAAGGCAGCCTGTTCGAAGCCAACATCTACAGTAACCCCAGGCACCAAACACAGAAATTCAGGACCCTACTACACACAGCCAGCACCCAAGCCAAAGACAACACGTTGCTGATCGGAGGCGACTTCAACGCCGCCCATTGAGCGTGGGGTTACGTGAAAAACACGGCCAAAGGACGGGACTTGTGACAGGATATCCTATACCACAACTGTGGCCTGATCACGGACCCCGCTCATCCCAACCGCATCGGCAACTCCGTAGCACGAGACACTACACCAGACCTTACATATCTCAAGAACGACCACACGGGCAAAGTAACATGGCACAGGGTAGTGACCACTACATCCTCGAAATTACGATACCCAATCAATTCCAGGGCAACACCATTACACCAAGTGGACAGACTGGGACGGTTTCCGTAAGGGACATCCCACCACGACACAAGATATCACAGACATCGGAAGCTGGACGGCTCCGCGATGCAGTGCAGTCGGCCACCAAAACCATCGAAACGGACTGATCTGATCTGATGGTAGGTTTTAACGCGCCGACGCAACGCAGGCGATGAGGCGCGCCGTAGTGGAGGGCTCCGGATTAATTTTGACCACCTGGGGATCTTTATCGTGCGCCGAAATCTCGTACACACGGGCGTTTTTGCTTTTCGCCTCCATCAGAAAAGCGGCCGCCGCGGCCGGGAATCGAACCCGCGACCTCGTGCTCAGCAGCGCAACGCCTTAGCCACTGAGCCACCGCGGCGGGTACTAACAAGATGCTACGCAACCTCGACGATGCATCGATCGAGGCCCTAACCCATTACTTCAACGAATGCTGGCGTTTGGGAAATCTCCCCAGACAGTGAAAAACGACAAGAACGATCCTGATCCCGAAACCGGGCAAACCACTGGACATCGGCAACCTGCGTCCCATCTTGCTCACGTCCTGAGTGGGCAAGGTGCTTGAGCACGTGGTAGTCAACCGGTGGCAGGAAAACCTGGAGAAGGCCTCTACCAGGGCACGATGATCGGCTTCCAGCACAGACTCAGCACACAAAAGACGCCATGTTACAACTCAAACAAGAAATCATCGAGAACAAGGCACAAGATAGCAAAGTAAATCTGGGGCTCGATTTACCAAGCGCATTTGACAAAGTTCAGCACTCAGCCATATTAGCACAAGTATTAAGACTCAACATGCGGGTAACGAGCTATACAATTTCATCTAAGGCTTCTTGACCAACCTCATGGTGGAACTGCACGCTGGAGACCTCAAGCTCACCGAACTCAAGCTCGGCAGCATGGGTCCCCCTCATGGTTCGGTCATCTTGCCGTTGCTCTTCAACCCCGTCATGATAGGCGTGGCGAGGGCACTGGCGGGGACCGGCGTCTGGCAAACGATCTACGCTGGCGACATTACCCTGAGGGCGTCCGGCGCACCGACGCCAGCATAGAGCAACAGCTGCAAGCGGCGGTTACCGCCATCGAGCAGCACCTTGAAGGCACCGGCCTAGTGTGCTCGCCTGCCAAACCCGAGCTGTTTGTCCTCACACCGCTATAACCGGGACGGAAACGCGCGCCCCCTCGGGAGTGCGATCGCATCAAGATCGTGACCGCATCGGGGCAACGCATAGCCGGTGTTCCCAAGATCAGGGTCCTGGGCCGGCTGCTCAACAAGAGCGGCCGCAACGACGAGACCATCAACAAGTTAACCACCAAGGCCATGGACGCCATCCCGCTCATACACAGAGTCTCGACGCGACGGGCGGGCATGTGTGAAGACGGTCTGCGCCTCGTCCAGTCGTTTGTGATCAGTCACATCGCCTACGTTGCGGCCTACCTTAACTGACAGGTCACTGACAGGACGAAGATCAACGCGCTGATCAGACGGGTTTACAAGACGGCGCTGGGCTTAGACCAGGATTACGGCTCGGCTCCTGCAGCTCGGCGTCCGTAAGACCCTAGAAGAAATAGCCGAGGCGCAGCTCACCGCGCAAATGGAGCACCTCTCCACCACCATGCAAGACGGGCCGCAGTATCCTGGCGTCTCTGGGTTACAACCCCCGAGCTCCCAGCCGGCAACCGCGCGAGATCAGCGAGGAGGCACGGGTCCACATCCGCGTGGTTCCATGTCGAAGAACGTGCACCCCGTGTACAACCAAGAACGGCGGCAGGCGCGGACAAAGGCCCTCACCGAGCTACACACCCAAAATCCGCACCCCCGGTATGTGGACGCATCGGAACACAAACGAGAAGGCTTCGCGGCAGTGGTCGTTGCGGCGGCTACTGGCACCAAGACAACGGCAGCGAGCGTGCCATCGCTCTGGCGATCTCCGAGGCCTAGTGTCACACCGTGCTCAGCGACTCGAGGAACGCTGTGCGTAACTTTTCCAAGGGGCGAGTGTGCGCACCGGCGGCCGCCGCCATAGGCAAGCTCAAGCTCCAAGACCGCGGCAGCACCATCCGTATCAAGTGGATGCACACGCGGGCGAGTGTGCATCCTCACCGAACCACAACGGGACGGCCCATTCGGCGGCGCGAGCGCTTACCCTCGCTCCCCCGAGAGTGACGGTCCCGTGTGGTGGTTCGAAACTAAGGACCGAGTAGCCAGCTATGGCGAAGTTACAAAGTGCTACCGCCTAGCTCGACGGACAATGCCGCCTCCCCACCCGGCACTCAGTCTGGAGGAGGTCGTCATCGACACGTGGAGGTCGACACGTGCGTCACCTAGAACTCTATACGAGTGGTGTGTGCAGTGTTTGTAGAGTGGGTGAAGCGGACCAATGGCACATAATGTGGGACTGCGCCAGGTTTCCGGCCGAAGCTACTTCCAGGACATACCAGCCCGAACTTCAAAGTGCAGTGCAGGACACTGAACTAAGACACTCAACACTCAACAAGTGCAGGACACTCAACTAGGGGCCATCCAACAGACCAGGGGTGCGCTCGAAAAGCACAAGCCTCAGGACCCGCCCCGAATGGGCCAAACTCGGGTAGTGCAGAGTAGTACATAACCCCGAGTAGACGCTTGGCCAACGTCACGACGCATTGTACCGTCGATTGCCGGCATTTTAATCAAGTTAGTCCTATTCACCAATCCTATTCTGATGGCCACAAATAGTTACATAAGAGCTCATACGATTCACAGGAAAGTATTCCCGCGGTTCATCATTGTCAATACCAGTCATCTGACTTCAATTCGTCTGTCGTCTGATGTGCCAGGTAACCCCGCTTTCCGAAATAAGGCTCACGATTCTATGTTCATGTTTGTTTCTTTGTTCCCGTTTTAATTCTATCATTCTGTGCGTGTGTGTTTGTGCTTGTGACATGAGATCATTCACAGCAGATAAGAGGGCACCCTTTTCGTCTGCTGCTGCTGAAACGAGGACAAATTTGAACTTGGAATCGTGAGCCTTGTTTCGAAAAGCATGGTAACCTGGCACAGCAGACGACAGACGATCTGAAACCAGATGACTGTTACTGACAACAATGAACCACCGGACTACTTTACTACAATTCGTATGAGTTTTCTGTGGCTGAGTTATTATATTAGTGTACGTTATTTGTGTCCATGAGTTAATTGTATGAGTTATTTGTGGCCAACTCTTTGCGGCTATCATAAACTATCGACAAAAGAGGTTTCCTGATCGTCTGTTACCTCATTCGGTTCCTTCCAATTGTGAAGCGCAATCGCGCGTTTCGCTTTTCATATCCCAGGTGGCGCCGTCGTTCCAAGATCAGCTTGCAGCCCAAATCGGCTGCCATGTTACCATAGGCAAAAATCGTTTTTATTTTCAGAATTAACAGAAAAGTACAGTCGTTGTTCCCGGTGTCATGCATGATGTACCACAAAATGCCACCTTCGTGCAAACTTTGAGCGCGAACGGAGCAGCGCTTCACACAGGAAACGTTTTAAGCGTTCCATTTATCGATGTTCATATCAAGCACAATCGTTTCTCGACACGACCCAGTCGCCTGGCAAGTTGCCGTAGATTTTTCAAGGTTACCCCATATGCGGCGATGGCGATGAGCGACGCGAGAAACGTAACTCAATGGGTAAAGCAAACAGGTAGTTGGGGCGACAGCGACAAGCGAAAAAATGGTCACACAGGCCGCCGGCGACAGCGGCACGAGCAGGGCCGTCCTCGTCGCTCGCTTTTTACCTGCCAGAAGCAGCCCACAAGTGAGTGGCAGCGACGAGCGACGACGACGAAGGGCATTGGCGCCAGTGTATTAATTTTTTTCGCTTGTCTCTGTCCCCAACACTATCTGTTAGTTGCACTCACTGAATAACGTTTTTAGCCTCGCTTGTCGCCGTCACTGCATGTGGTTGGCGCTTGGTCGATTTGGAGACTTCGTACCAGAATTTCACTTACCTTCACGTGTGAGCCCTCAAACGCAGAGTCAGTACGCTTGGCTCTGTCGTCTAGCGGAAATTACTTCCTTGTATGCTGCCGAGGCGTCTTGGTTCAACCTAAAAAGCCACGCCCAGTCCAACCGGCTGCCCTAACTCGTTAGGCCTCGCAACGCTGGCTGGATCAACGTTGATTAGGTTCAGTTAGTTCAGTTCTACAACCACAGAAAAGTGCTACAACTGCGCGGCGTTCCCCGAACCGCCACCGATCCTTCTCCCTGTGGCGCTGCAGTCGCAACCGACTCGGTAGCCGGCGCATTCAGCAGCCTGGTCTTCGGCGTTTCTGCTTGATCGTGCGGTTTCACTCTGTAGTGCGGAGTGCGCGAGGTTTTTCGAGGGGCTCTCTAGTGCTTTCTCAGTAACGGTACTCAATTTATGTGGGCCTCCGTATGTGAGGCTGAGGCAGGCAAGGCCGACCTGCTTTATTCCGGGGTGAACGCGAGGTCTCTCTAGGATAGAAGAACCAGCGGTCTGCCTGTATAGGCTCGGTTCGCTAATACTATCATGGCTAAAACTTTCGTTGTATAACTCACTTTTCTGTTCAAAATTACGCTATTGCAATTTGGTGAGGGGCGTAACAACCAATAAAAATTGTGGCAGAATGATAAAATCTCAAAACAAGGTATTGCAGATATTTGAGCGCTGAACCGGCCATCCAGAGTATTTGCCCACTCATCTTTATACTAATTACCCCTTGCGAAAAGCAGACTAATTTATATGAAAAAATAAACTACGTATCACCGAAAACGCAGCTAAAACACCTTCATATATGTTTCGTCGGAAACTGCATTGTAAGCTCCCTCAGACGAGAACAAATTATGGAAGACAACTTATATAATTATAATTTCCCTTGCTTTAATTATTTTTGATGCAATTATATCTTAAAAAGAGGAATTTTAATTATTATAGAAATATTTCATAATCTAATTATAGAAATATATTCAGTTCACCCAATTTCTTCCTGCGCCTATTTTTTTTCCTGGCACATACAACTCCTACTTTTGTTGTTGTTTCCTTGTGCTCCTTCTAATATGACTTATTAATTGAAATGATGTCATACCTGCCTTTATTTTCAATGTACAGTGTATATTTCTATTTTTCTTTTGTTTTGTGTGTGTCTGTTTGTAAATCGATTTCTTTGCCAATAAATTATAAATTAATTTTCTTGTCACGTTCCATTTGTTTTCACGCGTGCCTGTGTGCCAACCGCCTGTGCTCGGGGGCAAGGCCTGTGTCAGACTTGTCGCTTCTTCCTTCCCGCGTTTTCTGTATGTCGACTTCTCTGAATTGAGAAACGAACAAATACTTAAATCAAATCAAATCAAATCAAAAAGTTATTTAGGCCGGTAGAATGCGAAGTTCACGGTGAGAAATTATATGCACGTACCATTAAATCGATTTGGTGATGCGCCTAAATTTCTGCTCCCGATCTCAAGCGAGAACGGGCTTTGAATGTGTGGCTAAGTCGGCGCGCTAATTTACGGTATGCGCCGGCATGCCAATGAGCTTTGACTTTGACATTCTGTAGCCCTATGCTCCTTGATGAAAAAATATGTGGAGTCATGTGTAAATAAAAAAACCTTGAATGTATACCTATCCGTAAAGTCTGCAGGTAAAACCAGTAAATCACTGAAAAAAGAACTATATGCTTAGTGTATGTAAGCCGAAGTAACTTCGTCAATTCATTTACTCATTAAATTCAATTATAGGGAAATGTCGTCTGTTAATGACGTGTGGTAAGTTAGAGATGTTGTAAGGGTGAAACGTGGCAAAGATATACAATATTTAAAAGGTGACACCGAGCAAATTGTGCAGGTTCCTGTATAATGGCCTGAATTGGAGCCGCATAGCTCCAAACACAACAAATGTTGACCAGGCTCTGGCCGGAAAGAAAGGGTGTGGTTTTCTTTATTGTTAATACTAATTGGAAGTGTAGATATCAATGCGCATTAACATGCTCGTTGTATGCTACCAGCTTGCTGCAGTCAGTGCACGCTCGTGGTAGGCTGCTAGCGATCGGTGCGAACGCAAGCGCGCACAGGCTGCGATACGCTTTCACTGCCCTGTCAAAAGCAATCAGCCGTAAAGCACGGCTTTTACGTCCAACATTGAGCGGTCATGAGCCGTTACTGCGAAGTACTCTGGGCTAGAAATAGTCTGGATGCGGAGAACCTGGCGGGTTTCGGGGAGTCTTTATAAATACGCGTGGTAACGTGATGTGAAGGCCGAAGAGACGTTGGGAGAGGCATCGTTCCGCGGCCGCGTAGAGCAAAGTGCGTTGGTCCCGCCCTCTCGCGGCCCGCCGAAAAACGAAGACGCCGGCGATGCATGGCGCAAGGGACGAGCTTTACAACTAAACATATCTAGTGGGAAGTAACGTTGGGCTACAGTAGTAATGGAAAAGGCGGCGGCTGCTCGCAATGCAATGACGCCCTTGAAGGTGAGCAGGTTAACCGCCGCGCGTGGCGCTGGTGTGCCCCGCCCGAGGAGATCCCGAATCGGCGCGCGTTGAGCTTGGTTGAGCGAGGTGCCGTTATGCTGCTGTACGGTGATTCACGCTGTGTTTTGACGTTTTTTAACCGCTGCACAAGTTTAGACGCCCTGGGAACCTCGTACTTTAGTCATACAAGCCTAACATTTTGCCACAGCGTGCCGCTGGAGCCATGCTACGGATATCTCGGAGTCGTTTCCCCTAGCTGTCTTCGTTATCAAACGGCGGCCGTGTGTTTTATGCGCCATCCAGTTACGCCCCCCGGACAAGCGAAGCGCCGGGAGATGGCGCAATCAGGTTTCGGTGGCGCGTGTCCCTAAATCCTGGGCATGCGGTCAACTTCGTTCTTGGTACGGGCTACATACGTGCGCAAAAACTGGCATTGCGCCGGCGGCCAACGTCCTCTTTTATAATTCCAGTCTTTTTTTCATTTCTTTTGTGTGTTGCATATACGAAAAAGTGCATGTGTATACCTATAAAAGATTTTAAATACGTTGTTCAACTAAAGAAAGAAACTACGCACCCTAGGAAATTCAAACCCACAGTCCTGCTCCCGTACTCGTGAGATCGACCAACGCAAAAGGGGACATAATGGTGTGGGTACCGCTATAATTTACTAATGCCGCTCCGGTCCTCACGTAACGCAGGAACATTCGTATTGTTTTTGACTGACGTCACGTGTTGTAAAACAAAACATTGCGTAATATTGTGGTAAAAAGTGCCTACCCTTCCCCACTTTTCTTCCACCACCACTCCAGCCGCCTCTTCGTCACCTCTATGGCCCGGAAGTTGAAGCTCCCCCTCAAACCAATCCCAAAGACTCCATCAACGCCGTTTCCCCATTTTCCCACCGCGGCCGTATCTCTGTGCAGTCTATGACAATATGCTCTACGGTCTCCCGATCCCTGCCGCAGCATACACGAGTTTCGTCCTGTTGCTTGTAGTTAGCCGTGTATTAACCGTGTTTTCAGACACCCCGCCCGTGCTTCAAAGAGCAATGCACCTCCTCGCGTATTGCCATAAAAACCATCCTTTCTGATTTTTAGTCTTTAGGGTATTTTTTTTCTTTCCATTCCCTGCACCCAATTCGTCGTCTCTGCCGCTTTTACCTGATTTTTAACTGTTGTGTATACCCCACCTTCCCCTACCGAATTTCCGTACTGCTTGGTCAGCTGTCTCGTCATTGGCCTCCACCGCGTGTCCATGCTCCTCATATACAGGTACCTAAACACTCTCGCAGCCCATTTTTCCTCCTTTATGTCACGTAGTCTCTCCTCAAATTTTATCTTGTTCTGCGCCTCCCTTGCCTCAAAGGACGACCAGCCCATATCCCCATGTACCGCTTCATTCGTGGTTTTGCTATGGGCCCCTAGGCCAGCCTGACTACCGCTCTCTGATTTACCTCCAAGCCCGCTTGGGTTTCTGACTTTATGCACATAACCGCATTCCCGAAAGTCAATCCTGGTGCCATGACCCCTTCCAGACTCCCCTTACCACCTCGTATTTGTTGTAGCCCCACAGTGTTTTATGTTTCATTATAGCCGCGCTCCTTCCTCCTTTTGTTTTAAGCTGGGCATCATGCGCATGCGTGTAATCTGCGCTGTCACTAAGCCATACTCCTTTTTTTTTTTGCTCCTTTACCCGTGGTATTTCTACTTGTTGAACTGATACCGATTTGTGCTCCGTGTCGTCGTTGAGGACCATGATCCCTGATTTTTCTCTGCTAAAGGATAGCCGAAGGTGCGTTGCTTCCTCTCCGCATATATCCATCAGGCCCTGCATACCTATCCGGTCATCCGCCATCAACAATATGCCGTCTGCATACTGGGATTCGCTGTTCCTCCATCTGTCCGTTTTTAATTTACGATAAATCGAATCCCAGCCTAATGCACTCTAGCTTCCTTTCTAAACCCGCCATGTAGATCATGAACAGCAGTGGAGAGAGAGGACGTCCTTGTTTCAAACCCTTTTTGGTGTACAGGCCACTTGTATGTTATCCCCTCCCACACTATTTGCACTTGGTTCTCCCGGTATAGCTCCCTGAGTAAGTCAATATATTCTGTCCCCACTCCTCCAGAATCTTCCATAGCTGCTCCCTGTCTACGGTGTAAACGCCGCCATAATGTCTAGACGGGCTAACCACAAAGGTCGATTTTGCATCTTCGCCACCTCTATGCATTGACTTACACAAAAATGTTGTCATCTAGTCTTCTGTCCTTTCGAAACCCATTTTGTAGTTCCCCAAGCCCTCTATTCTCTTCTACCCACTGCTCTAGTTCAAATTTCACTGCCTGCATTGCCAACCTATATATCACAGACGTGACGGTGACTGGCCTAAACGAGCTCGGTTTAGTCTTGTCTCCTTTGCCCTAATAGATTAAGCTCATCCTGCTAGTATGCCACGTGTCCGGTATTGCCTTCTTTTCTATCCCTGTGCTGATGGCTTGTAGTAGCATTAATTCCCTTGCTCTTTGGTCCTAACTGGTTCATCAACTCCATCGATATCCCATCCGTGCCTATTACGGTATTTTTTGGGACCTTTCCCTCTGCTTTTCCCCACTTGAGCTTGTCCCCTCCTATCTCCAGACCTTTCGGCCTCCCCGTCGTGACATCGCTGGGGCGCTGCGGGCCCGCTCTATCAACCATACAGAATTTCTCAGTGATAATTTCATGAAGAAGTGCCAATGCCTGCTCTCCCTTGAGCATCTGCCCTGCTTCGTTTTCTATAGTACCACCTTCTGTATGTCCCGTGCGTTTCCCTAATGTCCGCACATGGTCCCAAAACATTTTCGGTGCGTCTCTACCCTTCCCTCGTATTTGCGCCAGCCATCGCTCGCTGTCGCCCTTTATATTCGCCTGCACCAACAGTTGCACTTCCACTTTTCTTTGCTTATATTTGGTCTCCTCGATTCGGCTACACTTTCTGCACTAGTTCACAAAAGTGCCGTGCAAGTGCAGCGCCAGTTCTTTCGCACGCTACACCTTGCACGAGACGAGAACTCGCACAGGGGCTAGTGCAGAAGTGTAGAAGAACTGGTGCAGCACGGCGTCAAATCGAGGGCCGAAGTGCAGGTGGCGCAAGCTGCACTGGTAAATCGAGTGCGCGAGTGCTGCACCGCCTGAACTGGTGCAGAAAGTGTAGCCAAATCGAGGAGACCAATTGCTTCCATTTTATGTCCACCTCTTCCTGCTGCCTCCCTGCCCTCTTGGCCTGCCTGTGTTTTCTAGACGCCCGTTTACACCTCTCTGTAGCCTCCTTGATTTCTGCATTCCACCAGCTTCTGGGCGTTTGCTTTCTTTTCCATTGATTTGCCCTTTCTGCCTTGACTATTTTTTCCTGCATAGTTTTGATGAGCCTGTCATATTCCCATATTTCTCCAGGATTTCTTTCTATGTCGGCCTCTATACTTTTTGCTATTGCCGCAATTTGTTTTCTGCTAACTTAGTGTACTGCCCCGGTCGGTCCGGTTTCGTGCCTCTCGGTTTCCCAAAATTCAGCTGTATACGCTTGTGGTCACTGCCCAGACTCCTTCCTCATCTATGCTCATTCCATCCAACCATGCATAAAGCCCCTCCGAAAGGAGGCAGTAGTCGATAACCGACTGTCTCCTGCCACATTCCCACGTGATTTGACCCTCGTATTTATTATGATCAGTTTCTGTTCCTCGCACATATCCAGCATTAGATGTCCATTGTTGTGTATGTACCCGTCCAGATATTAAATGTGGGCGTTCATGCCCCCTGCCAATAGTACTTCCCCGGATCGTTTCAAATCCTCAATGTCCATTTTTAGGCACGCCACCAGGTTTCCATTTTGTTCCTTACTCTCCTTACCCGTCCACAGGTACGACACTCCTAAAGACACCTCCCTACCCCCTACCGCCCTTTTCACCCGCACATGCTCTTTACAGGATTGTTTCACTCTTTTCCAATTTGCCCCCTGTTGTATAAGCATACCTACTCCTCTGCCTTTTCTCGACCCAGCCGTTCTATTGCACAACTTTCCTATACATACTCTCCGATTACCGGGGTTCTTTCAGGTCCCTTAGGTGCGTCTCGGTCACTGCATATACCCGGATATCTTCCTCTTCTAGCTGTTTACGAATCTCCTCCCATTTCTCTTGTTTCCTGCCACCCTGCAAGTTTATGTACGCCATCTTCACTTCTCGCCCTCTCTTATTTACACGCCGGCGTTTCCCCTTTCTTCTACCTGCACGCACCTGTACCGAGCTAGCTATCTCCCTTTGTTCCCCGTGTACTCCCCCCTCACAAAGGCCTGCGCCCCCACTAAAAAAGCCACTGCTCGCGCCGCGTACCGCCGCCAGATGGCTTCTCCCACCTGCCCGCTGAAGTAGACTCCGTCCCGCTGGAACGCCCTCTTCCAGCCCACTCGTCGGACATCAGTGTTGATTGGTGTTGATGTCGACGACTGCGAAATCCATCGTCTTACCTAGCTCTCGTATCTCTCTGTTTACAGCCATCACCTCTCTTTCCACATGCACCCCTCTCCCAATAATCTCGGGTACTGTGCTCACGACGACCTGCACATTTGGGCACAGCGTCCTAAGCTCCCTCACTCCCTTCTCCAGCTGCTTTCTCACTCCCACCCTCCTTCCCTGCTCAACGTCGTTAGTCCCTCCGGCTTTAACCGCGAGGTTCTGCCTCGGCATGTTTTCCCACATCTTGTCCATCGCCTTTTCCAAAACTACCCTGACCGTCTGGCCAGGGGAACACGCCCACTTACACTCTCTTGTCTCCCCTCACCCGTCCTCTAATCTCCCCTTCGGAGTAGCGCAAGTTCGAATCGCCTGCCACGATCACTATGCGCCCTTCTCCTTTCTTTTGGCTGCCACCCGGCGCAGCCGTCTGCTCCGGCTGCGTGTGAGTCATCCTGACCCCCTTATCGCTTGTACCCTTTTCGACCTCACCTCCGGCTTCGTTACCCTCCTTTGTTATGGCCGCACTGGCACTCCCTCGGTGGCCAGCGCTGTCCTGCCCGCAATCGTTTTCCTTGGGGCCAAGCACACTCGGCGCGCCTGTGTTGCTGCGTACGCCATTCTTGGCCGGAATGGCGTCCCTCGTCGCTATAGCTTGCCCTCCATTCACGCTACCTCCTCTTCGAGCGCCTCACGCTGCCTCCGTTCACCTTTCAGCTCGTCTTGTAACTCTCCAAAGTGCACCCGGAGCTGCTGCTTTTCTGCCTCGAGTCGGTCGAGGCGCGACGCCAGCACACACACTCTGCACATAAAATATTTCTCTTCCGCTTCCTCGACCGACTCGAACCTCGTATCTTCGAGCGGGTATTCGCGCTGGCACCCCATGCACACCACACCCGGCTGCTTCTTTGGTGGCATGGTACTTGACGTGCCCAAATCGAACCTATTCACTGTTGCGTTCTCCCGCGCAGTCCACGTTACTCAAAAAGCAGACATGTACGTGTAACCACCCCTTGTCACATTTGGTTCGTGTGTTTCCCTACGCTAACCACTCCTGCTCCTTTCCTCCTAACCCTAAAGACTTAAACTACATCTGGTTTTTTTCTAACGCTTTACCAACCTGAACATGGAATAACAAAATTTAAACACTTATCCCGTTTTCGTCGTCGGTGTCGCAGCTGCGCTCCGCACGTCCGTCGAGATTCCGCACCTGATTCCGTGCTAAGACGCTCCGCCCTCCGCCTCGTGCGGTTGACACCAAGTGCCTCACTCGGATACGGCCGCTTTTTCGACTACCCAAGTATTCTAGTTGATTGTAGTTGGGCTGGATCGTCTCTTCTTACTGAGCGAAGCTCACTGGAGCTCTTGCACTGGAGCATCGCCTCCTGTATTATGACTGGAGTGATGATGATGCTGATGCTCAGCGACTTCCCCTTTGTAACGGGGTGGCGTTGCACAGGACCTTAGTCGTAAAGCCACTGTACAATCATCCCGCCCCCCCCCCCCCAAAAAAAAAAACAGATTTATGGAATTTTTTGTGCTAGTATGACTTCCATGTTCGCATTTTTGTGTTCGCAGTGTGGCTCGTCCTTTACGAACCAAGGCCTCCAAGTCCCGTGTGCACTCGAATGTTTGTGCCGATATTGCAGTGAACAAAACAGCTAGCCGTTCGTCTTTATTAAAGAAAAAAGATGGCCAAGATATTAGAGAGTTGTAGCAGAGCGGAGAACCGGTCTCGGTACGGTAGCCGGTAGCCGGCCGGTGCCACTGTGCATGCGCAGAGAAGGAGAGACCGGCTGGGTGCCTGCGTTGGAACAGACGGACAGAAATATGAGATGGAACAGATTACACCTAATTGTAGTGGCACAGTTTATTTCGCAGGATTTAAACCTTTTCTCCAGTTCCGTTATCTTCTTGCAACTGCGTGCACTACTGGATGTGGTTACATGGATAGCCGCTCTAGCTGACAGCCTGGGTCAAAGCAGCGGGGGTCCGTCTTTCTTTAGGCATCTTTCTCACATTCTGGCCATTGGAGAAACACACTTAATCAATGTTTTAAAGAAACACTTTAACTTTCGCACGGATGACACCGCACGCACATCGCCATTTGCGTTTCCTCCGGTCGGCGGCGGCGGCTGATCGGCTGCGAGATGCCGCACCAGGGCCCCAAGCGACGATCGACGGCGCACGGCGCGCCGAAACCGACGGCCGGTCGCGGCGGCCGTGGCCGAAAGCAACGCCGCCTCCGCCCGCTCGAGACACTCCCCCATTCTAGTTCACTCCATGTGCACCCAACGTGTACATACCTGGCGCCGTCCCGGTATCGGTTCTCCGCTCTGCTATTGCTTGCGCATCGCCCTGTTTCTCATTATCTTTTTAATGGCGGCGTAAAACACCCTCCTAAACATACTGACTCCGGGCTTACGTAGAAAACTCACACTTTAACCTTTTTCTGAAGATCTGTCACATGAGCGCACGTCTAAAGCAGGCTTTGATCATACCTCCTAAAACCCTTCAATACTAGTGCTCTCGTCCGACCCACAAAAAATGACCGTTCGAGGGACTTTAATGCCAGGGTCATCAGGATTAGGTCATCTTTACAAGGTTGGCATCACTCATTGTTATACCTTACTGCCCACATAACCTAAACGCCCTCCGAATGGAAGCACTTGTCAGCTTGTACCTGTCACCTTCGAACTACCCTGTTGCATGGTAGCCTCTCCCTTGTGGGTTAAAGTATAACTGTAATGTTGTAATCGCTTTCATCATTTCTTGCTAAGGGGTATTTTGATATTTTATTCAGGTATTGCGTGGATTTATTCAGTCATTTGCAGTTTTATGTCGGTACAGTTCATTGATTGCATTGTATTTTTTTTAATGTTTCCTGCTGCTCTTCTCACTGCTTCTTGAGAGAAATAATGGTACTTGAAGCATGGGTACTTGAACAAGTAAATACAGTCGAACCTCGTTAAGGCGAACTCGCATAATTCGAACCAATAAATAATTCGAACTGGTCCTTTGTACCCGGAAAAGCAACGTGTATTTTAATTAGGAAAAACTCTCGCTAATTCGAACAACATTGCCCGGCCGCACAGACTACTTTTGGTGAAATTCGAAGCCGAAGGCCAAAGTTCAATGCGTCACTAGCTTCGAGCTTTCCAAACCCGTAACCGCTTGCTTGCTCCGCGCACACTGAAGCAGCTGACGTAAACCACGCGGCCTCGCCTCGCGCGCTTGCGGGGGTGCGGTCTTTTCTTTTTTTTTTTTTTTCTCTCCGGCGGGCGCTGCCTGTTCGGACCCAGTGTATTCGCCAAGATGTTGGAGGGCAGGTGCTTTCATGCGCATGCATGCTATTCGTGAGGTGTGGGCGTCCTATTGCAGGCGTTGTTACCTTCGCACTATGGATCGTAGTCCATAAGTGCGCTCCTGCTTCTTCGGATTCGCATCTCGAACTTATCATTGCGTAACTACGGAACAGGCAGGCTGCTACAACTCTCTAATGTCTGGCTACGCAAAGAGCCAAGGAGTAATTCTTTGACAGAAGAACCTAGTAGCCCATTACTGCCCGCTAAAAAATGTCACAGGATAGTATGCAGTGTAAACTAAAAGTGCGAACATAACTGATTGCTTCGGTTAAGAACGCATGTAGAAACAAGGTCTTATGTACAAACAACGAACTACGCACATCATGGTACGCCTTCGTGCTCAGTTGTACATAACTGGTTACAGCAAAATGGCGCAAAAATTGATTGATTGATTTTAGGGTTTAACGCGCCGACGAAACGCACGCTATGAGGCGCGCCGTATTGGAGGGCTCCGGATTAATTTTGACCACCCGGGAATCTTTAACGTGCGCCGAAATCTCATACACACGGGCGTTTTTGCTTTTCGCCTACATCAGAAAAGCGGCCGCCGCGGCCAGGAATCGAGCCCGCGACCTCGTGCTCAGCAGCGCAACGCCTTAGCCACTGAGCCACCGCGGCGGGTGCCCACCGCCAATCAAAGGGACACCCGCTAGTTCGAACTCCGGCTAATTGGAACAGATTTTCTATCGCCTCGGAGTTCGAACTAACGAGGCTCAGCAAACCACCACACCGCAACGACCACAAATCTAGCTGCTTCCTAATATCGCTTTCAAAAAGAGCGCCTCATTTTCTGCCGTAGCCCGTAGCGCCACCATTCGCTTTTTCTGTCAACAGAGCGCGTCGTGGTGTTTTGAAACTCTCGGAACGCTTGCACGAGCTGCTCGTCTTTTGCATTTCTGACGTTCTCCGACTGAAACAAATTCTTCCGATGCTGTGGTCATCTGTTCTATCGGCTGAGTGTGCAGCCGGTGCGTGCAGCGCTGAACACGTGCGACTGTCGTCACTGTCGTGTCAACAAAGCGGCGTCTCTTTTGAAAAGTGAGACACGTTGCATGCATTCAGTCTTGTATGTACAACGTGCGTACAACATGTTGATCAGCGAGAATTCCACAGGCATGTTTGTAATCAACATTGAAGCAGAGTTTGTTTCTGAGGAATTAGCTTGCCACTTGAATTGCTTGAATGCTGTCTCCGCGCGGTGGGGGCAGTGGTTCGATGTTAAAGGTAGGGTGAAAAGAAATGGACTGGAGATATTTTTTGATCCCATCTGGGGGTTCACCTGCATTCAACCCAGTGCGGGGATGGGAATATAGTAGGGGAGGTAAAAGTGTAGAAATGATAGAAAATAAGTGAGGGGTTGCCACTTTGGTTGGGTGTGCCGCGCACGAAACACATCACAGGGCCATGGTCTGGCGTTTTGCTGCGTCCGGAAGATGGTACTCGACAGGCGCGGGAAGTGGGCAAGCGTGGAGGCGAGCCTGCAATGCGGAGGGCTGTCCGCGGTGGTCCCGAACCTTGGGAGTTTGTTGGGTGAAGATTCAAGCAAATAGGCGAATACTGGCTGACGCTCGACGGCCCGACGCAGCAGAGCGACCATCGCAGAATCAAACACCCAGGGCCGCGACGTGGGGCCGGCAAAATCGCGAACTGTCGCGGCCGCGGACGGACGAACGAGAAAACACGTCCGCACGCCACGGCCTGAATGCTGTCTCCGCACTGGTGGCTCTTAAATGTTAATGACATTGTAAAAGATGCTGTATCGGCGAACTCACGGGGTCTCAAAGGGCTAATTTTCTAACTGTGATAGGCTTTTGAGCGTGTTATAACCCTAAATCTTTTAGTTTTTTCGTAGCATGCTCTACACCATCGCCTGTTGTAAAAATACAGGAGGCGATGTCTGCACCTTGCCACCTTTAGTAGGTAGCATCTATGGGTGGCGTGCAGGCTTCCTGAAATTCACATACATGCATCGATTCTGCTGTCACATTACAATTGTATTTTTACATTTTCATTACAAGTTTATTGTAATGAACACCGAAGCTCATTGCTGCAGTGTTTGTCTTACTGACGAATCTATGGTTTGGTGGCGCTGGTACTGACAGCACTGGCCACGTAATCCAGAATCACTAGAGTGTCTTAGGATGCCCACAGTCTCGGACATTTCAGGTTTGGGTGTTGAATAGTGCAGTGACAGCCATCTATCCTGTTTGAATCCACGCTTTTTGTTTTGTTTTCCCTCAGGAGGGTTCCACATAAGGCGATTTTATGCTTCTTTCTCTGTGCTGAATATAGTATTTGTTTCCGACTACACCAAATAATTCCGCAAAAAAGGGGGGACACGGACGAAGTGAGGATGGACACACACAGCGCAACCGTCCTCACTTTGGCCGGGTCCCCCCTTTTTTGCGCAATTATTTGGTGTAATTATGCAGTACCAATGTGCCCAGCCTGCTACCCTTATCATGTCTAACATCGTTAAAATGGTTCATTGTTGTCTTGTGTGCATCACTGATTGGGGAGGCAAACGTCAGATTAATTTTGCCCATATTTGTTTTCACTAGGTAGCAGTTAATTCTTTGCAATAATGGGGCAGTATGACTAGCTGAACAACCTCTGCGCTCCCAGGCGGCTCCCGAAATGCAGATTTGACGTTGTCCGTGTATTTGCCGGTATTGCCCGGGAATTTGTGGTGGGACGTTTCTCCGGAGCTGCAGTTACGTTTTGTGCTCCCTGCGGCGACTGCAAATTTCCCAGTAGTGCTCAAAGGACGCCTCTGTTGGGCAGCTCTGCTCCACTGTTGGGAAGTGCTACTCAATGGTGTTCTCATTTGGATGGCAGGACAGTGTGTATCATGGCATGGGGGACCGCAGCGATGTGGCAACATATCCGCGTGTACTGCTGCTCTGCTATGGCAAAAAAAGAGGCAAATTCTTGGTGAATGTTTGCAGTTTTCACCATATGCTTTCAGGGTAATGGCCGATGAAAGAGTGTCAAATTCTTCCTCTTTCACTTTTGCTTCCACCATAGGTGCGACACGTTTCTGCTTGGGCAGCACTGCTGACAGTGGCAACTTTGGCACTGAGAGCACTGCGCTGTTGCTGCTGAAGCTGTGGTGGCTTACATCTGGCTGAGGCTGTGGCCATCCGCCAGGAGCCACTTCATGCCCGTTAGACGCTTGGCGGTTGCACGCCCATGGGTGTCGTCTACCAAGGACTTCAGGACAGGTTTGGCAGTCACAAATGCGCATTCGTTTGATCGCATGTTTGAATGTTTTCAACTAAATTGCCAGTTTCAGTTTGTTCAGTATTCGTTGAAATCTGTTGACGCATCGAAAATGTCTCACACCGGGAGGCGCATGGGTGTCCACTCACAGATATCAGTGATAATTACTGCAGACAATGAGGTAGTTTTACTGACAACGTCGTGTAACTTTGTTTAAAAATGTCATTCACTTGCAACCTCCGCTTAAAAAAGAATTCATGGCAAAAAAAAAATTGGCGCACCTTGCACTAGTGGTGCAAGGCTGGAGAAACAGCAGAGCTGGGGGCCCCTCTGCCTTCGTCGGAGAGCCGGCTATTGCACCTCACATGGATTTCCGAACTTGCCACTGAAAGTTCACCTAGACTGCACGAAAAACCGACGCATGGGTTCGTTCTTCGTTTGCGATTTGGGCCTTTGAAGGTTTGGCGATCGGTTATGCACTTTTAGTGAAGGCGTTGACGCACTTTTGACGCAGTTTTGATATTCGAAAGCTTTCGTGCTTCTGTCAACTTTCTTTAGGAAAGGATGGTAATAAAGGGATAGTAAAGGGGGCGGCGTTGTGGTTGAAAGATGGTCATAAAAATATGTTGTCATGCACGTGCTGTGCCTCAGAAACAATACAATGAAAAGGATCCTGTGCCTCCGTTGTAAGGCAACACCTGGGCATGTGCAAAGCCACATGAAGGCAAGGGTTTCCATCTGTCACAGCAGTGATTGGCGGCGGTAGCACCTCCAGGCGAGCATTGCAGTCTCACCGCTGCCTCATTTAGAGGCACGGCAGCCTCCATCGAGTCAGGGCACTCTGCACGGTGCACCACCTCACTCCCTATTGGCGCTGTGGCTGCTGCTGCTCCTGTCGGCTCTGAGGGAGGTGGTGGCACTCACAGTACCGGCACAAATGACTTTATATACATGTGGAGACATTACTTGAAGCAATTTTAACTGTGGGACTTAATTGCTCACACATTTCTACACTTACGCAATCTGAAGTGTCTCCCCTGGATCTTTTTTTTTCTTGCTTACAACCACAACGTTGCAGCCTTTGAAGATGTGTCCTGAATGCCTAGACAAATATTTTTGCTTGAGTACATGCTTTTGGTGTGGTAAGAAAATGTATGTTTGCCTAATATCTTATTCTAATTTTGCCGTTTATTGGATACAAGTGAAACAAGTTTTGGTTGCTGCTTGAACTTCAGCATGGTGCTAGCCATTGTGGTTGACTTTTAGAATTATCATGTTCTACAGTATTACGTGACTTCACAGCTAAATTCTACAAGGAAAAGGGTAAGTTATAGGGACAAACAATATGTGTAGCAGGACTGTGTTTTTTAATAGCTTAATCAGAAATTGATTTTATCACTTATTTGGGACTTAACTGGGGGCTTCAAGTCCTGTATGGGATTAGTTCATTACTTAAAGCAAATCTTGATTTATTCCTTAATATTGGCAAAAGAGTTTTGCCACATTTCTTCACTGCAGTGATTTTTCACTCCTTATTTACTCCCAGGTGTGATTCTACGCCAATTCTGCTGCATAATTTGGACGGGTAAAAGTTCCCAGTCGTATGTGTTTGATGATTCAACAGCAGTCTGCTGTAAGCATACATGTCACGTTTGAGGCCATGGTATGTGGTGTGAAGGAATGTATTTGTGAAAAATGATGTCACAATGGTTGAGTGAACAGCTTGAGGAGTAAGCTCAGTGGTGCCTCTCCTCACGAGAAACGGGGGGGGGGGGGTGAGGGGGGTTATCCTGCACCTGATAAGGTGCAATGCCAGAGGAGTACACTAGAGTGAAATGGCATGCTCAACTGAGGGGTGGGATGAAGATGCTGTACTATATAGTATGTACGTATTTCACGATCCATCATCACTGCAAAAAAATGAGATCCGGTTGGTGTGTGAGATTAGTGTTCCACTCGTCAATGGGGACGGTGAAGGGTCACTCCATTTGTAGTGGGAAATGAATGGGGAGCGTGATTGTGATTCTTCTGCTCATGGGAAACTGTGGTGGGTTCTCCCACTGCTCACTAGCATGGGTAGCAGATAAAGCCTCTGCTTCTCATTTGAGGCAGCGGAGGGTTTTCTTGATTGCCTGAAACATTGGTCAGTCATTCCACACTGCTGAAGAAACTCCTAACATTCGTTCACAAACGTTACTTAATGCATTCATTTTTAAGCCACACCAGCTACACATTCCGGGTTCCGTGCCTAATTTCTCGCAAAAGAAAAGTGATTTTTTTTTACTATCTGTGGATTCTTCATATTCTTCCACTGTGACTTATTTCATAACAGCTAACACAGTTTGGCCCTTCAACCGCAGTTGTTGTCATATTTTAAGTTTTTTTTTTATGCAGAGAAACTTTCATGCGACGAGTAGGTAGGAAATTTTGCGAATAACACTTTTTTTTATTTGCCTTCAAGCCTGGTTCTTGTCTATTTTTGTTATGATGCCTGGCTGGTCCTGTGTCTGAATACCCCCACTTTCCCCAACTTTTTAAACTCTGGCGTCACTTGGGTCCCTGTTTTATCTTGTTGCCTGCAGGCTGATGCTGATTGCAAAAGTCGACTACTTCGTTTCCATGTGGCCCTGTCTCAACCTGGTCCAAAAGAGCGTCGACGGTGGCCACTTCAAGCTCACAGCCCACGGGCACCCAACGCTTGCGATCGATGTCTGTGACCCAGCCCAGTGGAAGAAGCCATCGTTCAAAGTCAGGTAGGCAGCTGTAGGAGGTCAGCCTTTCACCTTGGAGATAAATAGCATAGGGCCCCTAGGGCAGGTTAGAGGCAAATGTCTTTTTCAGTGTTGTGATTGCAACTGTGGTTTGGTAATGTACCTTACTTAATAAAGGGACCCTGCAACACTTACCATCGAGTACTAGAAATGTGTTTTTGGGTAAAGTCTATTGTCCCAGCAATATCCTCCCGCAAGAATTATGAAAATCCGTTCACTATCACCGAAACTACGCGCGATGAGAAATCGAGCATAATCATTCCCTCTCAACTCGACCGCGGCCAACGCGACGAAAGCTGCGCACTCTCTCACGGAGAGGGGGCGGCTCGCGCGTTCTCTTCGGCGGCCTTCGATATATCATAGGCCGGGGAGTTTTCTTCTTTTTTCCGCAATGTGGAGGTGCCTATTTCCGGTCCGGTGCCACCAAAAAGCAGGCATGGATACCTGCTCGCAAGCGCGCGCTCAGGAGGGTAGGGCGTTTTTGAAGCAATAAACGTTTGTTGACGAGTGTTCCAGTTGAAAGGGAAGTACTGAGCTCATCAGTCAAACTATGCATGCACTCAAAACACAAAAGAAACGGCAAAACTGTGCCTACAAGTTCAGGCATAGAAGAGGCTCGTACACAGCGCTGACGACAGCGGAAATGGGAGTAATTAGCCGCGAAGTTGACCAGTGACAGCCGATCGGACATCCATGGCCTCAGTGACGTCGCTTAGGCCATGCCAGGGGTGCATAATGAGGGGAACTGAAGAGAGCGCGGTTGGTTTTTCCGCGTCTTCCACAGCGATTCGCGCGCTCACCGCTTCACGTGCATGTGTAATATTTGGCTTAGGTATTTCTGGCAGTGTAAACTAAACGTCGCGCAGGTTTACTTGCACTGCTCAAAGAGTGTTGCAGGGTCCCTTTAAGACGTTAGCCTTCACATATTACGTTATATTGTTAGGGTTGTGCTAGGATTAGTTTTCATGCAGACAATGGGGTAGTTTAACTGACGTCGTGTAACTTCATTTAAAAATGTAATTCACTTGCAACCTTCGCTCGAAAAAGATTTCATGGCAAAAAAAAAAAAATGGCACCGCTTGCACTAGTGGTGTAAGGTTGGAGAAGCAGCAGAGCTGTTTTTTGCACTCTTTTGCACTCTTATGTGTACCGTCATACTGATGTAATGGACACACCCGTGACTTTGAGAACAAACAAAACGGTGAGGAATGATGCAACAGTACTGTTGAAGCCCTCGAATGAAACTTCCAATTTATTTGCACTGGTGTTGCGGTCTCGTCAAAATCATGTAGTTCAGTGTGAGGAAACTCCTGGTGATTGCAACGTTCAAGCGTTTGCGATTAATAATTTCGACAGACCATGCTACCAACCATACTCCTGAGTGCATTGCACTCGTTCACGTGGTAGCACCTCCCACTAGCACTGCTGCTCCTCACGCGTCAAGCGGTCGTCATGGCAACCAGTCAGGGGGCGAGCAGGCAGCGCTTGCCCTTGCAGTCTGCTTCATTTGGGCCTAGGCTTGCTTGCCTCAGTGGCAACACTCCTGTCTCTTTCTTTCTGGCATTATGGTTAGCCAAGGCATATTACTATATCCACTCACCAAAAAATCCCAATAAAGTCTTTGTTAAATCACTGTTAAGCGGAGGAAGAAGACGAAGGACTCGACAGACAAGAGCAGGTGCTCCTTGAGGAGTGCATGTCCTTGTCTGCCAAGCCCTTCATCTTTTTTGCTGCACTTAGCAGTGATTTTACATGGAGTACCTACTAGCTGGTACTCATACGGTGCCACGAAAGTCTTGCCACTTCTTTTTCCTTTTTTGCGCCCAGGAAAATACGGGTGCTACATTAGAACTGGCCGACAAACTCCCAAGCCGGGTTTTTAAGTTGCAAGAGGGGGAAGTGCAGACAAGCGCACTGCTTATTTTGTACCATAATGTGCATCCTGCTTGCTCATAAAGGGTTTGCAACTCATCACACATGTTTTCACTCATGACACGTGGGCTGCATTATGCAGTCCTGCAAGTAAGTCTTTCATTGAAAGGCCCACTGCACCAAAATTTCATCTGGGCCAAATTTATTTTGAATATGCAGCACGTGCCCCCAAGTCAATTCGAGTATGACTGGTAGCCCCGTGAAATGCTGTGTTAGTCAGTTAGAAGCATTTAAGATAGCCTTGTAGCAGGCGATGCTGCACCTGCTGATAGATCGCTTAAACAGTCATGAAGTGGAAGGGACATTCCCGCCAGCCAGGCCACAGGGGAAACGGTTGAGCTCCGCTGGGTGCACTTCTCCCACAGCTGCTGCGTGTGCATGAGAATCTTAGGTGCATGCTTGCTCCCAAGCTGATGGACAGCCGGCTGTTCGCTTGCCGGCTGCAATGTCACTCCAGCCTGGCTGTAATCGCCTCACACTTCAGAAATTCCGTGAAAAAATGGATGATTTTTGCTGGTAACTTGTGGTGTACATGCACGTATTTCAGGTGTCATATTTTGTATCTAGCAGTCTTTTTAGGCAGACTTTACGGGAATGGGGTTTTAAAATGGTCGAAATTTTTATTGCAGTTGGCCTGTAATAAGCTCATACTTCAAACTCCATTTGATTAACAGAAACTTTCAATCCTCTTCTAGTTCAAACTATTGAGCTTTGACTGTACTATGTTTACTCGCGTAATGAATGCACCCCCTAGATTGAGCTCAAAACACTAATGAAGAAGGTACACATGTAATCCCCCCCCACGCCAGATGTCCGCTGTAATTCACACACTGAGAGCAGGTGTGAGCATGTGCAGAAGGTCCTTCGCAATGGCAGGGGCCTCCGCACACAGCTTTACCTTTTAAAGCGTATAAAGTGTTTGAATAGTACTCGAAATTTACGAATAATATAGCAATAAAACTTGGCTCTGCCGCACGACATTCAAGCTTCACAACACTGCATGCCTTTGTGGGTTGGCTTTTGTACACTACGCCAAAGCTATGCATAGAGCTTTACACGTGCACGCCTTGCGTGAAATGTGTATGCTAAATGGTGTAGCATGCTAGCTGGAGCGGTAAGCTACTTAGGTAAAACGTATAAGCCAATAAGAAGTTTCCTGTCAATATGCTGGCATGAGTGAGGAATCAAGAGTTGCCACTTCTTGGCAAGGCTTGCAAAGTTTGTACCAGGCACTAGCATGCCTAGCAAGGGCCAGTGAATGGAGGGACTGCAGCCAGTCAAATAGAATTGCTGTGTGCACAGCACGTTCAGGGACACATATTTCTTCATAGCAGTGCGTGACAAGTTCTTGTTCCTCAGCTTTGTCATTTTGTCTTTGTTTTTAATTTTTTGTATCGTGTTCTTATCGAGCACTAGTACATGAACATTCGGATGGGTTGTGTCCTGACTGCTTGCAAGTTGTCCTTTTTTTTTGTAGCTGTATTTTAAAAGCTGTATGCACACTTAAGCGAAGGTATTTTTATTCAAAATGTTTCGATTCAGTTTGTAGTCAGTATTTGCTAGTATTCATATTCGATTCGCAGTACCAAATTTGGTATTTGCACACGACTAATTATTTGACTTTTAAGCGGGAGCTTTTTTTATAGGGTAACAGAGAAGAAAACACGCCATGTGCCAGTGGGGGTCACTGCACCAACTATCATAATGACATCACACTGGTTTAAAATATGCTTTTGCGCTATCTCAGCCTTCAACATGATCGCTTCCGGCCTTTTGGCTAAGATAATCTCATCTTAGCCAAATATCTACTTTTTGTTTGTCCATTCTCATGTTTTATTGGTTAAGAATGCTATCAATATACCAAGTTTAGTCCTTCAGATCAAAGCCAACATCAACAAATGGGCCGGTAGGATTGTGCAAGGGAAGCAGTGCTTTTGAATGCCTTTTCTCACTTAAAGGGGCTATGCAGACAAAATGAAGTTTTGTTCATTTGGAAGATTGACTTGTTAGAATAGCACTAACACCAATGTTAACCCAAACTTCACTCACATAAGCTACACAATGAGGAAAAAGAGACTGGCCATGCGACCCACTAGCTCAATTCACGCACTAGATCCTATGACATATTATGGGCAGCTGTGTGATTGGCTGTGGCCGGCAAAATCCATTGCAAATTAGACAGGGGTTATATTTATTTTATTTTATTTTTTATTTACAATACTGCTAGCCCTTGCGGGCTGTGGCAGGGGTGGGAGGTGAACAGGTGAACAATACACACTATTAGGCAAAAAACAAGTCCAGCCATCGTTGAAAGTCCTGTGAGGATCTACATCCTGTAAACACCTCGGGAGGAAGCGCATTCCAATCAACAATAGATCGGACTAGAAACGAAAACTTAAATACATCCACCCGCGGTACATACGCCTGCACAACAAATGAGTGATTGGTACGAGCCGACACTCGCCCTGGGGGGCGCAGATGTATTCCGGGATCCAGTTTGTAGTTTTTATGATACAAGTCATAAATAAATTTTAAACGAGCTATTTTCCTACGTGTAGCTAATGGTTGAAGGTCAGCCCTAGCAAGCAAAAGAGATACAGACTGTGTTCTCCTGTAATTTGAATAAATAAACCTCGCTGCCAATCTTTGGACTCGTTCAAGTTTGTTAATTTCAGTCTTAGTATGCAGATCCCAGATGATAGCTGCGTACTCCAGCGTTGGTCTAACAATCGTCTTATAGGCCAACAATTTAACAGAGGGTGTTGCATTTCTCAGTTTCCTTCTCAGAAATCCCAGCTTTCGCTTCGCCAGTCCTGTAATGCGGTCAATATGCTTGTCCCACTTTAAATTGCTGGATAGAGTAACGCCTAAGTATTTAAACTCAGTAGAACTCTTAATTTCTCTATTGCTTATTGTGTATTTATAGTTTAGGGGGGATTTTTTATTTGAAATTGTCATGCAAACAGTTTTATCGAAATTAATTTTCATGTCCCATTTTTCACACCAGTTATCAATACATCGAAGAGCATCATTGAGGAGCATTTGATCAGAAACACTTTTCACATGACAAAACAAGAGGCAATCATCTGCATATAACCTTACATCAACAAAAGGAGGAACAACCGTTGCAATGTCATTCACATAAATTAAAAAGAGTAAAGGTCCTAACACGGAGCCTTGTGGCACGCCTGAGGATACGCTTAAAAGAGATGAACGTGCGCCGCTTATTTCAACAAACTGCAACCTATTGCGCAAGTGAGCCTCAACCCACCTTACAATTGCGGGATCAATACCAAATTTCAACATTTTTTGCATTCAAAACGCATATGCATTCAAACGCATATATGCATTCAAAACGAGCTGTTTGTGCCTAGATGTAATGCATACATTTTATAGCAGTAAGAATAGTGGGGTAAACAATAGAAGTTACAAATACACAAGTAAACATAGAAGCACCAGTGCGTACTGCACCCACTGCGTGCACTATGCCGGTTATAACTGCACAGCTGTCCAGTGTGTTAAAGGCCAACTGCACTGAAATTTCAACCTCTTGAATTTTCGTATAGTCTGCCTAAAAATACTGCAAGGTACAAAATAGGACAGCTGAAATACGCGTATCCGCAGCGGAAATGATCATCAAAGATCGGAGATTTTGAAACCAAAATTGAGAATAGAGCGACCATTACGGCCAGGCTGAAGTGATGCTCCAGCCGGCGAGCGAGTGGCAGCACGCGGCTGGCCGACCAGAGGGAACTTGCGCGCCATGCTCCGCCCTCGCCGCAGCCCTAGGAGAAGCGTGCCCAGCGCAGCTCCATTGGTTCTCCTGGCTGGCCGTAGGAAAAAGCGCAGGGCTGGCCGCAGTGTCACTTCAGCTTCATGGCTGTTCACGCCATCCGCCGACAGGTGTTTTAAATGCTTCTAATTAATTAACCACGCGTTTCACGGGGCTACAAGTCATGTTCCAGTTGGTTTGGTGGTACGTACTGTGCATTCAAAGTAAATTTGGCCGAGGTGAAATTTGAGTGTAGTTGGCCTGGCACTGGCCAACTGGCATAAGCGACAGTGCCTTCTGTGACTGTGTTTGTCAAGCATACCCAGTGTTTCACGAAATGAGTACTATCAACCGTAACAAACATTATCCTGGCACAAATCCGGTCAAAAACGAAGCGAGGGTGGATAGTGGTCTCGATTGGTATGGGAGCGCCATCTGGGAGGACTGTCAGCAAACAAGGCGTTCCATCGTTCACTGCAGCCTTAGTGCGCATACTTACGTTCACTTCGGTACTTGCTGTGGATACGTCATCGCAGACGTCGTGAAATACACGGTTCAGTGGGAGAATCAAAATTATGACTTAAATTATTTAATTTCTCAGTGAATAAAGCATCGTTTGGTGCCGGACAAGCGCTGGGGGCCCCGTAAACCACCAAATCTTTCAAATAATACAAGCTTGTATTTTATCTGCATGTGCCCTTAAAAGAATGCATGTAAACCAGCCAGAAAAACTGAACAAGGCCTGGTCATTCGAATTTAATCTGGTCAGATGAATAGACATTGTTTACAACTCACTTCTGTTTCCTTATAAAAGCATAAAGAAAACCTTCAAAGAAGCAGGAATTTTCTACTATTTTGACAGGATGGAATGCAGCTGTATCTGGGACCTCGAAATCTAGGCGAGCAGCTCAGGGAAGGGGGAACCCACTGAGTGATAACATTTCGTTGTGTTCATGACGGTAACAGTTGCACTGTTTTTGGTTTTTTTTTCCCCACTCTGAACAGGAGGGCCTTTTTATTTTATATTGACATGCTTAAAGGGACCCTGCAGCACTTACCACCGACTACTCGTAATCTATTTTGGAATAAAGTCTATTGTCCCAGCAATCTACTCCCGCAAGAATTATAAAAATACATTCACTATCACCGAAGCTACGTGCGATGAAATATTGCACATAATCGTGCCCTCTAATCTCGACCGCAGACTATGTGACGAAAGCGACGCGCTTTCTTACGGGGAGGGGGCGGCTCGTGGCATTCTCTTCAACGACCTTTGATATATCACAAGCCAGGGAGTTTTTTCTTTTTTTTTTCCCCTCTCTCTTTTTCTCCGCAACGTGGAGGGGTCTATTTCCAGTCTGGTGCAACAAAAAAGCAGGCATTGCTGCCTGCTCGCAAGCGTGCGCTCAGGCTGGTAGAGCGTTTTTGAAGCAATAAACGTTTGTTGTTCAGTGGTCTGGTTGAAAGGGAAGTATTGAGTTCTGCACTCAAACTCTGCGCGCTCGAAAAACGAAAGAAACGTCAAAACTATTCAAAATGTTCAGGCATAGAAGAGGTTGGTGCACAGCGCCGATGGCGGCGGATCGTCACAGGAAATGTGAGAAATAAGCCGGGAAGGGGACCAGCAACAGTCAATAGGGCAGCCACCGCTGAAATGATGTAATTACAGCAGTGCCAGTGGCGCATAATGAGAGAAACTGAAGAGAGCACAGTTGGTCTTTCTGCGTCTTTCACTGCGATTTGTGTGCTTATCGCTTCACGTGCACGTGTAGTATTTGGCTGAGGTATTCCTGGTGTTGTAATGTAAGTGTTGCACACGTTTATTTGCATTGCTCAAAGTGTGTTGCAAGGTCCCTTTAAGAACAACAAAAAAGAACAGTACCGAAAAAAAACCCACTCCAATGACTATGATAGATCATGCCTGGAGCAGAAATTGCACATTTTGTTTCACGTCTGTTTGGGACAATGTTGCCATTGTCACCAACTCTCACTTACCTTGGAAGGCACGGAAGCCACTGTGGAGACCACTCATGCTGCAAGCGTGGAATATTGCCACGAAGAAGCACAGATTAATCAATCAGACTTATTCGGGGACTTCATATCCCCCCACCTGCTCCCTCACCTCAAAGCCGTGCACTTTGGTAAGTGTACAGGTGTCCTTACCATGCACGGCATGGTAAGGACACCTCATTTTGAGAGTTCAGGAAGAGCTCCACTTGAGAATCCCTTATCGTTCCTGGAAATCTTCCTGAAAATCTCTTCATGAGAGGAAAGAGGGAGTAGTTGCTCGGAGTGGGGTTGGGGGAATGTGGGGTGTGGGGCAAAACTTTATGACCGCAGGAGGCCGCGCGTATCACTGTCACCCATGCTAAGTGAGCTGGTGGGTTGTCATTTCACAGATGGACACCTTCTGTGAGCTTTCCTGCGTGGTTTGAACGCGGTCTGCGTTACTTTTGTGATGACGGCACAGTTTTGGCCACGGAGAAAGATATAACAGGAGTGCAGACTGGGCTATCTCAAACGATTCGTTAATGTCCTCAACACGTGGAGCACAGTGTAGATGGCACTACAATTACTACGCCTTCCCCTCGTGCTAGTGAAGTCCAGCTGAATTTGTCGTCTGCTTTAGCGATGGTTGTTCTGGGCACGTTTTGGTGATCTGTTGCACACCTACTACGCGTGGCTTGATGGACTTGTTTGACAGCACCTCTTGGGTAACCGGTACCTGACAAAACGTAGTAGTCTTACGGCAAAAATGTGTTAAGGATTGATGAAGGAGCACTTTAAAGCACGTGCACACATGTAGGTATCAGTACGTGTTAAAATAATTACTGGCACAAAAAAAAAAATACACAAGCAGTTCTTATGACAGAACATAGGTCATTATCCGTCTTGGCTCTTTATTTTCACAAACCAGGTGATCAGAACACGTTGCTCAGCAATGCATCTGGCGTTATCCGCTGACGGCATCGACAAGATTACACAACCACCGAGTGAAAGTAAACATGGGGCCATAAGTTACAACGTGGGCTAAAATAAAGATTGCATTTGATATTCTTGGGTCACTCAATCCCGCTGAGATCGCTTTTCTATATATTCATTACAAAGCGGCAGCCATCCATTTCTGGTGTTGAAATAAGATATGCATCATTGCTGCACGTCTTGTGGAGACTGCAGGCAACCTTTGTAAGCGCTGTTTATGTGCTGAAGAATCATAAAGCATTAAATACACGGCAGGATAGTGGGCGAGCAAGAAAGGCGATTTTTGTGTTGCATCAATTTACCATAAGCACAATCAAGCTAGATTGCATGTTGTGGTGTGCGATCTTACTCTTGCGCATCTTTTGCTTGGTGTTGTGAAATTGACGTCGTACGATTGCATCTTAGAGCTCTGGATTAGATCGATATTTTTCAGCCGGCCTTGATTATGTCCAACTAAACGCTGCCCAATAGAGAATAAGCAATCGTCACGTATGTGAAGGTGTGTGATTACACACGCCACTCATTGCGGGCACGTACCGGAATTTAGATTCTGTGCGCGTCGCATTCCTAGTCATTGCGCGCACAGTTTAAAATGCTTGAACACATGTCGCAAGGAAAAAAAACCAGCTGCTGAGGAGAGTGAACAAGGGTAGAGCAATGTACAAACGCACAATGAGGAAAGGGGGTGCGAGAGAGGAAGAGAGAAAAATGAAAGCAAGGGGGCCGGTGCCGAGGGGACATTATCGGACCATGCAAATGATTTTTTCTGGGCCACAGTCAGCGCTTCTCTTTACCTTTCTGCAGGGTCTCGGCTGAGTTCACATGCGGCCACTGTTTGCTTTGTGGTTTTATTTCTGGGTAATAGTGGTGCACCCAGCACTCTCATCTGTAATGATGAAGTGCTTGAAATAGTTACCAGTGTTGCTGTTGCCAATTTTCAGTGTTTTTTTTTTTTTTTTGCAGCTGCTTTATTCTGCAAGCTTTTTTGTATTGGTGTCTGTAACTGCAGGATTTTAGAACAGGAGGTCGCCAAAATAAAAAAAGGTATTTCAGTACTTGTATCTTTTATCTGTAATCCGGAATGCCTTTTTTTCTGGGCCTGCAAAAGTATCTCTGAAATATCGTGTCATGTCAAACTTAAATGCATCTTATTAGTATCTGTATTTTAGGCACCCAACACACGTATCGCGATACTTGTATTCCAGAATATATTTTGAAGTATCGCTGCCCAGCCCTTGTGTGGACAGAGATCTGGCGAGGGATTTAGGAGGCGTTGCTAGAAAGTGTTCAGCTACTTGGATGGCTGCTTAGTTTTGGGGTAAAACATAGACGAAGAAAGCTTCACAGAGGCTGTGTTAGAAGCATTCAGGCTAAAAGGAAAAGGGCTGACATTCACTTCAGAAGTACCCACTGGCAACAAACTGCAGTTCCTGGATTTCAAATTAATGTTTCAGCTGGATCACATTTGCTGGTCATACCCGCCCCGTGCAGGGAAGGCCTTTCTTAGCTAAGCCTCAGACCACTATAAGCTGCTCAAGAATGGAATAGTATCTGCTTTCTGACAGTCAGCTTTGGTGAAGTTTTGTTTTCACTCGGTCAGTGAGGCATTCGGACAACAGATGCGTCGTTTGCGGGATTCTGGGTATCCGCTAATTGTTTCGCAGGAATTGTGTGGCCTGCTATTGGGGAAGGTTAAACACAGAGAAAGAAGAAAAACAACCTACAATGGAAGAAAGCAGGCCCAGTGAAGAACGATTTAAGGTTTGCAGTGGTTCCATATGTGCATGGACTATCCCATAGACTTAAGAAGGTAGCAGGAAATTACAATGTAAGAGTAGCCTTTCCAGCAAAAAAAATAGGAAGTGTTTGTCGCAGGGTAAAACAGGAATATGAGGGCAAGAACGAAGCAAAGGATGAATGTACTGTGCGTCATGACAAACAGTTTGTGGACTGTGTAGGAAATGTTGGGTGTAGGGAGCCGATGGTGTGTGGTCATGTGTACGTCGGGCAAACGGGCAGGTGTATTAATACAAGATCAAGGGAACACTTGTCCAGCGTAAAAGGAAGCCTGTGCACACATTTGGCCTCACATTGCAAAGAGTGTAGAATCACACCCTTCTTTGATAACACTGTCATCCTGTTCACCTAATAAAACATCAAGAGAGATTGTAGAGGCCTTGCACCTTTTCCTTCACAATGAAGATTGTGTAAGCCATCCATCCTTAGCATTGTCAGGTGAGGAGATTGCTTTCCTCGTGCGTTTTAAACTAGGGAGCGTGTTTTGAGGATGTATGCACCGTCGAATTGTTTCTTGCATTGTTGTGCACAGCACTGTAGGGTATAACAAGTCTGTTTTTTTTTTTTTTCGATCAAAATTTTAGTTGTTAGAAGCGCTTGCCTGTATGTCCTTTCTTGTCTCCGTTTGTGTGCGCTATTTGTCCAGAGGCATCAATCCCAACTAGGCTAGCTCGCGGTTATTCCCGAGTTTAGTTGGCCAAATTTTTTCATCTGTGAAAGTTGAAACTTTACTTTAGCCTCTGGTAATTATTATTGTCTTTATTGACGCGAGAAACTTTCAACAATAGATATATACACAGTGGGAGTACAATGCACTGACGTCTTTGCGCAGACTGCGGAATCCCACTACAACGCTGTTGAGGTGTCCAAAGGGGTGCTGTGGTGGTTCAGGGGCTACCTCCAGAGGGACAGCACACGCCTCGCGTAGGCATTCTTCTCGAGCAGGTTGCCCTGAATCGGGGGAACAACTGTTGAACCCCGGTATGTGCACTCTCTGTATGCGCACCTTCCTTTTCACTCCGCCTAGTACTAACTAGTGGGTCTGTCTGACTGGGCCTGCCTTCCTTGGTAAGTTCAGTGCTGGGGCTGTTATGTACTTGCAAAACCAGCTCCAGTGCATTTTCTGTGCTTATTCATGATACCCACTCCTGTTCTTGCCTCCGCCATGCATTAATCTTTGTATCTGCATGAAGGGCAGGCATCGTGAAGTGAGTCTCTCACCTACTAAGTTCAGCGGTTGCAGATCCGAGGGCTTCAGCTGGCAGATGTAGCTGTTTGAAGTAGAAGGGCGTGCTGTCTTATTGCGTACTGATCTGAGCATGTGTTGTGTAGTTGCAACATCGTGAGGTACGCGTGAGGCGAGGCCATGTGGTGGATCGAGTAGTGTGATTCCAAGAAGGAGGTTTGTGTAATGCCAGAGCTATAGGCAGTCACATGCACTGGGGGGATCACCCAGCTGCGCCAGTTGCACCATTTCACTACAAATCCACTTGCCTGCGCCTTGCTGCGCCCAACCAAGCTACATGTGTTCCCACTGCCCCAAGGGATGCCAATTTAGAATGAGGTTTTTTTAGAATGCACTTGTTTTAGATGCGACTGCATCTCATTCACTCGCCTTGTCCCTCCATACGGCGTTGTTGTTGTCCGTCCACACCCCTCCCCCCTTCTCCTCGCCGCGCGAGCTGCGCTCTCCACCGCTCACCCCCTCTCCTCTCCGATAGCGAACACTCTCTCGCGAGGGTCATTGGATTGGATTGGATTGGATTGGATTGGCTTGGCTTGGATTGGATTAAAGTGGATTGTGTTGCGTCATAGCCGCGGCAGGGGGTTCACGGCACGTTTCACGCGATGGGAGAATAAACCTAACGGAAACAACAACGGAACCCCCTATGTGTCGCATCTACACAGGGGTTCCCGCGAGGGGAGGTGGGAGTAATTTTTTGGTTTGGCAATCTTCCCAGGGGCATATTCGGTTGGCAAAACTGTGCTGTCCTGTTTCCCTCGCTATTTACACATTTCTTTGCAGCCGCGGCATTTTCACTGCACTACTGCAATGCTAGCTGGGCAGCACGTGTCTGTCATCATGTGCTTTGAAACATGAATTGTTTTTTTACTGCGTACATGCACACGGCCTTGTAGTCTAGGAACACCAAGAATTCTGCACTGCTTCCACAGCATGCTGATCTTATTATCAGCATTAAGGTCAGAATACATGGAACTTTCATAATGAAGTTCGCGCGGCAAAGAATCTGCCGCAGCACGGTGCCAGATGTTCGTCGGGCTGTGCTACATGAATGAAGATACGGCAGCCGCCGCTGCCTTTAAAACAACTCCTATTCTAAATGCCTCCCAATTAGTCATGCATGTTGCATAGCAGTTAACATACCACATGGTAAAGCTCATTCTTTTTTTTACAGCAAAGCTGTAAATGGCTAGGATCCAGCAGATCGTCTCCGGTCCCAGAGCGATGTAGACAGGAATCGCTAGCAAGCGTAGCGCCACGTTGCGGAGCCCACTCAATTCCCCGGAATAGTAAAACTGCGCGCCACACCCACGGGGCATGGAAAAAAATCATACAAAATTAAAAAGGTCCTAGGGCCTTCACAGAGCATGTGCCGTGATTACCATACCCACGCTATAATGAATTTCTACCCACGATTCCTGTGTGTTTTGTAGCGTAAGCTACACTGGCCGAGGTTGAGCAGTTTCGCGTGTGCCGTGAAGGGCCGTTCTGCGCAAGGGCGAGGGGCATTGCATTGCATTGGCTTGGATTGGATTGGATTAAAGTGGATTGTGTTGGATTGTGTTGCGTCATATCCGCGGCAGACGCACTGGCGCCGGCGCGTGCCCAGGTGTGCGCCTCAATTGCGCAGTAGCCAAGTCTGACGCTGCGTCGGAGCCGCTTGACAGCCGTTTCACGTGGCTCGTGAAGAGCCGTGCTGAGCATGCGCGAGGAGCAGTGACTGGACAGGACTTGACTTTCAGTTAATAACCAGAAACAATGCTCAATCGCAAATTACAAACAAACGTGTTTTGCTTCGTGCACCCCTTGGACTACGACGCAGTCAAACCTCACGTTGAGGCTCGGCACCGCAGCTTTGCTGGCCATCCCTCTTCACGGGGTGGAAGGGCTCTGAATTTTATTACATTTCCCTCTCCAGGTTTCTACGCAGAGCAACCAGTGTCTCATGGTTTGTGCGACACTTCCTGAGAGCAGAGGGCGAGGACGCTGTTCTGAGAGCTGCTAGGTGGGGTCCCGCTGCAAGGACGACGACAGAGCCAGTGCTTCCACCTCCCTGCAGTCCATCGTAGTGCTGGTGGGTGCGTCACTCCAGGCACCTAGAACACCAGCAGCTTTGACTCGCCTGAATGAAAGACTAGCACTCTTGAGGTTGTTACAGGTTTTGGCCTGACGGGCATTAACCCTGCTGTGATTCCTTTGCCTTGTTAGGGAGTTGTAGAAATTGAGTTTATTCTCATCTTGCTCACACCAGTTATGGTTAAGAGCTGGAAGTTGAGGATAGGTACCTGGCAGCTGGACTGGTGGCGCCCCCACTTGGTGCTCTCCTGGTTAAGGGCATGGGCCAGCACATTGGGGTGTACAGCCTGTCAATGGTTTTTGTCAAGTTTTGTTTCATTGCTCTTAATATTTAGGTGTTATTGTGCGTTAATGTGTCTGGTGAAACGAAGTCTAGGTAGATGTGTTGTGTTCTTGGCTTAAAGCTACACAAACTGGTCGAACGGCTATAAGCTGATTTATTTCTGCCACTTTTCATCACAGTGGTTTCCACACCAGCGTGAATGGTGGGATACCTGGATTTAGTTGTTTAGAGAAGAGAGGCCCATGTGCAAGTGTTTGATAGGTGTGTGGTCGTGGAAATGTGGCAGTTTACGAAATTTTGCTGTAAAGCCTTGTGCCCTCTGTGCAGTGAGGACACAAGAGCCTGGGAACTACGCATTTAACAGAACTTTTTTGGGGGCTAGCTGGTTCATGATTTTTAAATATGTTTATTGCAAAAGCCAGGGATGATACACAAGAAAGGAGACTGGACAAGTGCTAATTTTCAACTGAAATTTAATCACCGCCAGAGCCAGTACTTGGGGCATGCACAGCATGCGCCGCAGTAGGGAAGTCACAAGTGCGCATATGTGATATTCAAAAGAAACACTCGAAAAAAGATTTCTCGAAGTTAAACAGGGACACCGACGTATCACTGATACAATTATCACCTTTTTGCTTGATAGAAAATGCTTCTAACAGTTCCTGTGCTGTCTCATCTCTGCTCCTACCCAGACTCTTAATCTCCCTCAGAAGTGGCTCACACTTGCAGGCACTGCAATGTGCGGACAAATGCCCACTTTATGTTTTATCAACAATTCACGTTCCCGTGCTCAGTCGTTGATACATAGGCCGGTCTGGCCAACATCTTTCTTGTTGGTACATTGGCTAACATCTGTCTCCTTTCTTGTGTATCGTCTTTGGTTTTTGTGCTAAACATATTTAAGAACTACGCATTGTAGTCGTCATTTTAATGAAAATCGCAGGAATCCAACACCCAAAGCTACTACTCCAGCAGAATGGCTCTAACCTATGCTAGTTGATACATTTCTGGCGGAAAGCAGCTTGAACTTTGGCACAAAACAGAAGGCAAGATAAAACAGGACACGCCGCTGACTAACAACTGAATTTTTACGGAAAGAGAACACAGATATACTATACTTAAGCAATCTCTGAGTGGCACAAGGATAAGGATTGTAATATTGTGCTGTGCAGAAATTGTTTTTCACAGTCTGATAAAGCCATGGACGGAAAGCTGACGCATGTCTCCCCAGCATCGTCGATCGTGAAGGCTTCGGCGATCTCGCGCCCGAGTTTGTTTTTCTTATTGTCGATCACTGTGATATCTAGCATGCTAGCTTCGCACGTGCAATCTTGACAGTGTGCAGGCAGGTGGCCAGAGGGAGTGGTGGCTAGGAAGGACGCCGTGTGCTCACGAGCCCTGTCGTTTAAGCATCGGCCAGTTTGCCTGATCTAAACGCCCCCACGTGTCAAAGGTATTCGATAAACGACATTCTTGCAACAATTAGCGTACCTGGTGCGGTGTTTTTTGTCGCAAGCGGGAAGTTGAGCACGATTGTTTGCTTGTCGGCACATCGCATAGGCCCTGTTGGGTGCTGAAAACACAACTGTGATGTCATGTTCGGCCCCCACTTTTTTCAAAGGATGGGAAACCCATGTGCAAACAGCAACACTGCCAGACGTTTCCTTTTCCCTTCTACAAGTTCGCGGGGCCTTCTTTGCCCTTTTCCTTTGACTCTGTGCAGCAGTTTTTCACACACAGGCCGCAGCAGGCTCTTCAGGTACCCAGCATTCCTTAGGCGGTCCACCTGCTTTTCTAGGCTGGCAATAATCTGACATGGGCATGATTTCTGTACTGCTGATATGTCGCCACCGTTCTCTTGACGGTCTTGGAGTGACCGGACTCAAACGGGAGGAATGCCTTGGAAGAACGGGGCTCATATCTCCAGCAAGCGTGGTCCTCCTGAAAAATTGGTTGCGATGTCTAGGAACCTGATGGACGCATGTTCAGGCAACTCGTGGGTGAAGGCCATACCCTGGCAGCAATCCTTGAAAACCTTGAATACGGCTTTGAGGCATCCGTTTTATGGGAGGCTAATGTTTGCGCTGCACAAGACCAGAAAGTCATCCACGTACCTAAAAATTGAGAGTACGCACTCTTCTGCTGGTGTGGACTGGACTCGATTTGCCTTCTGCAAGCCACCAAGACTCCAGCATACTACTCCAGCCTTTCTCATCCTGTGTAAAAGCAAGTTTGTTACTAATAGACTGCCAAGAGCATTACAAAATTTTACAGCAGTGGGCTAACTAGCAGGGGGTGTGGCTGTGTGTGTGTGTGTGTGTGTGTGTGTTTTTAACCCTTTGAGGGTCGAATTTTTTTTTAAAAAACTTTCCCTGGTGGTCAAATTAGTTTATTGCGGATTTGGAATGTACAAAATGTCTAAAGTCAGGATTAAATGGTAAAAAATTATCAGGAACAGTATTTTGGGGTCAGCATCACTTAGAACTGAAAAATGTTCAATAGTATTTCAGAGTGTGGTATTCCTTGAAACACGGGTCTACGCACAGTGCCTTATCGCAGTCTGCACGCATAAAGCGCATGTCCGAAAATGAGCTGTCTTCTTCCGAAGAAAGGCTGTCTTCCGATTCAGACTCGGTGAAAGGAGCAAACTCAGAGTCAGAAGAGTCATCGCGGTCGGTGTCATCAGAGCGGGCAGTTCGTTGGGCCATATCGCCGCTTTGCCGTGCATCTGAAGAACTCGAAGGCAACCCAGTAAACGAGGAGAGCGAGAATAACTCATGCGCACCAGTGATAAACAAGCTAATAGCAGCGCCAATATAGATAGAAATCAACTTCCGCTGCCCCCGCAACGGAGTCTCCGATTAGGTTACTTTAGTTCCAAGCAAGGAGGGCCAGAATACCTAGTGAGCGTGGGTAATAAACAAGATAAGAGCAGCGCCAATATAAATCGAAATCAACTTCCGCCGCCCCTGATAGCGAGCGCCGATCAAGTTTCACGCGCCTCCGATGCGATCACGTGGCGAAACTGAAACCACGAAACGCGTTGACACGTACCGACGCCGTAACGCGCCGAAGCCAGAGAGTTCTGTTTTTCACCGCAAGAAGGTAGCACAATCAAATTTCAAACACTTCTTGTAAGTCCCAGGAGGTGGCAGCACCTCCCAGGGAGCATGCATCATTAATATGGCGCGAAATTTCAAACGGATGCTCGAAATCGTACCTGTACGGCAAAGATCTTGTGGGACGGAAAACCGCCGCAGTACACGTACGGCAAAAACACTCAAAGGGTTAATGTCGAGAGCTTCGCTTGAACGTATGTCTTGTAACAGTGGCCTCACTGCAGCACAAGTGATACTAGTATTTCCGTTTATTCAAGCGTAGGTGGTAGAACTGTGCGAAAACATGATCACGCTGTTTGAATGTGAAATTAAGGGCAGCTCTTTGGAAGCTAGGGAAGGACCTCCAGACATAATTGTTCTAAGAACCACGGGAGAAGTTTGGGACTGTGCATTTCTGATTGTATTCAGGCATAAGGCATTCCCTTCCCGTCTAAGCATTGATTTGTTACTGTCATGACGGTCTGGAAGCGCAGTCGTGTGACTGTTAGGAGAACCCTGGTATTGTCATGAAATTAACCATGTTTCTGCCATAAGTGTTGAGGTTACGTAGTGTTGTTTCTTGAGCACAGTGTTTCATTTAGGGGTAAATATTGAAAGGTGAATTTTTTTTACTTGTGTTTTACGTTGTTTCTTCATCAATGGCAAATCCTAGCGCCAGAGCACTCTTGAATCGTCTCCTCACTCCAGCTTTGCAGGTGCATTTAGCAACAGTGGTATTCCTCGATGCTCTCAACTGCATGCAAGCAATATGGCATGAAAAACATTTGTGGTTACAATGGTTACAATGGTTGCATAAAGGAAAGCTTTCAGGGTTCGCACAGGTCCTTGAAAACCTTGAAAACCCTTGAATTTAAAAGTCTCATTTTCAAGGCCTGGAAAGTCCTGGAATTTTTAAATGGGCCTTGAAAACCCTTGATTTTTCCGGAGAGAATCAATGGCCCTGTCTTTTCACAAGAATTTAAAGTGTTTGTCGTTGATTTTAGGTGTTAACAAATGTAAAAAAACATTGTAACAATCAAGTTTCAGTGTATTGCGTGAAATTACAAGTTTGTTAGATTTTCATTATTACGAAGCAACATTAGGAGCAGGCACTTGTCAATCCAATCTATATCACGATACAATCCAGTAAAAGCCAGCTTCTGTTTTCTATCTTGCATCTTCCATCTAGTCTATGGACGGTTGCTCATTGCATGTTTGCTGTTCCTCATACGCTCCATCGACGTTTGCTTTTACGTGAAAATGGTGGACGTGTACATAGTTCATCCTGCCTTGAAGCAGCACTTACTCGATTTAATTTCAGCTGATACTCTTGCTGACAAAGCAGGAGATGCACGCAGCATTAACTAAGTTTTGAAATCAATCAGTCTCAACAAAACACCAATAAAAAATAAAAACCTCAAAATACCAGCCATGAAATAAAAAAATGAAGCTGGGGGAGCATTTACTAACCCTTTAGCACCTATCTAAATGTGCACTAATGTGTTTAGATATTGTGCAATAAAAACTTTTGCATTGTGTTGGAAAAGTTATAAATAATCCCAGATAAAACATTAGACGGGGACCTTGAAAATGTGTTTTGTGGTCCTTGAAAGTCCTTGAAAACCCTTGAATTTTTGCTTTTGAAGCCTGTACGAACCCTGGCTTTGCACATTGAGCATCATCTGTGGTACGCACTTACTGTGTGTGCAGCCTGTCCTCGGCACTCGCACACATTGTATATGTGGCATGCCTCGTAAAGGCTGTCCTGCTTTCCACAATTCCTCAATCTGCAGAACTGTTCGTGATTGTGATTAGTTAGGGTTTGTAAGCTGCACCGCAGAACAATGGGTAAAGCCATGCTCAAGTACGCGTTGCCGATCGCCACTGTCTGCACCACTCCGCCACCTCCGCATTCTGCTGACGAGCGTTTCGCAATGGGCGGTGCTGTTCCTTAAGCAATGTTGGGGCCATACAATGGGCGCAGGCCCCCTATGGCTGGGCTTTTTTTTTTTTAATGCTTGTTTACTTCTCTGCATGTGGTGTACTCATCCTTCAACTCAAGAGTAGATATAAGCATCAGTTGTGCTAATGCCCGGACTATGAGCATCTGCATTGGAAGGCGGCTGAACTTTGGCCACTTTTTTTTGTTGTTTTTTGTAAGACGAGACCTTGCGCACATGGGAATACCGTGTAGACCATTTATAACTTAACCGCTTATAGTGCGGGACCTGATATAGCACGGGTTTTTGCCGTGTTTGCCTCCCGTAGAGCTCAATGCATATGCATACCACTTAACCGAAGCACAATACCATTTATAGTGCAGTTTTTTGGTGGGTCCACTGATCGACCGGTGCAGATGACAAAAAAAAAAAGAGAAAAAGAGAGAGAGAAAAGATGGAATCAGCCATCTGATGCAGCGCGCACTCCCTCCCTGCTCTCCTCTAACTTCGACAGAGGAAAGAAAAAAAAAGTAGACACTTTTTCGTTCGCGCATTCCATTTGCACTCATGCGGTAACAAATGCCCTTGCTTGACACACCTCAGAAGATAACGACCTGCCCCTCTCCCGCGCACAGTAAGGTGTTTCTACTAAACGTTGTGCATATAAGCAGCTGCCCTTCCACTTTTCGAACATTTGGAGATAGCGAACCATTGTTGCTGCTAGTTCAACCACCTTTGGCACCGTGAACGCAAGGTGGGACAAAAAATAAAAAAAAAAAAATCCTGCTTGCGGGCTTATCACGTTGTCCCACGGCCATATTCTGAGTCCCTCCTCCAGCCCATTTGCTCCCTACATCTGGCTGAGCGTAGGATTCCACAATGCTTATGCATGGGGAAACCAATGTCAAGGATCTCCTCCACTGGAGGTTCGAGTGGAGGAATGACTCAGAATGCCAGGGTTATCCAGCCGTGCTCCTTCAAAACACAAACACAAAGGAAGGAAAAGCTGCGCTCGCAGTTTGTAAGACCGTGCAGCAGCTTCTAAGGCCCTTCAGCAGTGGCTGATAGGGGGGAAAAAAAAGACGAAATCAAGACCACGCCTGTTTTTAAGAGGCCTTCATATGAGTGATGATAAACAAAGAATGATTGAAAGGTAGATTGCGATGTTGGATTTGCGCATGTTTTGTTTATAGTGCGGTACCGTTTATAGTGTGGATTTCCACAGCTTCCACAGATACGTCTACACTGTAGTTGAATTTCACCTCTTCCGGGCTATGGCCAGGAAAATGAACACAGCAGACTAGGGCTGCTATACTGACACACACCAAAGTACACTCTGCTTTGCTAGGCATGCTACCTAGCACCACAGGCCCATAATGCAACATGGGGAATGGATGTGGAGCTTCAATTGCACAGCGAATGCTATTTGATGTGGCCTATTCAATGTGTTTACTAAAGCTTGCATTTTTAAGCTACAGAAGGCTCATTGTGTGAGAAGGGGGAAGGTTCTGTTTCGCGGAAAGAAACTATATATGTCCTATAGATGCACAAATCTACAAGCCACACTGCCATGCTGGCTAGTAAATTACTTGCACAGTACACCAAAGACACCAGTGCTGCCATATCATGTCTAGAAAGCAGCACGAAACTGCATGTTTCGACTACTGCTTCTTCTCTTGGGTCACCTTGTTCACTGTAACCGGCAATATTTTCTTTATGTCAGCTGCTTGTCTTTCTGTGTTTTCAACGCTGTGACCTTTGAGCAGTGGCTGCTCCAGCGTAATGTCTTGGTCCCGCAGAGCCTTTCTTCTTAGGATCGACGACATGGTTCTTTCTATTACTTGAGATAGGATTTCTTTGTCTGCTTCACTGAACTCGCAGGAAAGTGCTAGTTGGCAGAGGTGCACGGGAATTGTTCTTGCTTCGCTTGTCGAAACAGATGCCTTTTGAGGACAGGATATTTCTTGGGCACAAAGTAAGCCTTCAGTTTCGCAACAACCGCATTGTAGAGAGCTTTGGTGTTTGGAAGTGTAAGAAAAATCTCATGGACGGCTTCTGTGGCTAGGTGCAGCAGCAGTGCTCTTTTTCTCTGATCATCTCTGATGTTAGCCGCAATGAGCCAATTTTCCAATTGTGCATGCCACCTCATTCGTCTAACCTCTTCAGACCCGAGAAAAGGATAGACACGGCAAACTCGTTTTAACTATTTATTGGGAACATGTTAGAGGTAATAAACACTTCTTTGAAGCGCAGGAACCGAAAACTGTAATTTTGGAGGAGGAAATGGCGGTACCCATTTGGGTACATCAGGCCTAAGCTGAGTGAAAATCAACAAAGCAGTTTCTGTTGAGAAGGCAAAGAAAGAGATCACATTTTGTGCATCTGATGCGGGTTTTTCCGCTGCAACCTTGGTTGCGGCACCTCATTTGAGACTTCAGGGGCACATGCTCTGGAAAGTGCCCATGCATATCCAAGCGCACCTCATTTGGTGGTATCGCGGTCACCTTTGTGCGCTTAGGCACTGCAACACTTTCGCCATTTTCAACTTCAAGCTCTGCTTCATCTGCGACTTCTGGAATTTCCTTGACGTGGGTGCGGATAAGTGTTTCGGCAATCCTGTTCTTGAACTCGAATTGGTCCAGCATGTCTTTTGCAGCAACATCCATGAGCTTGCAGTCATTCCTGTATTCGATCCAGGAGTTTGCGACCGCTAGATCGAGAAAATGGGCAAACACCCGTACGGTCCACTTCTTTGTACGGATCTTCGTCCTGTAATAGGACACGTACCTGTCCACAAGGTCCACGCCACCCATGTTCTTGTTATAGGCTTTTACGCAATATGGTTGCGGTATATCCACTTTCTGTTTTTGCTCCTTTGACCACCTTCTACACGTTCCTTCAGGGTTAATGCCGAAAGCGGTCGAAAGAAGCATGACTGATTTTCGATCCTTCCACTTGGTGACGCACATTTCTCCATCACTGCGGACAACGGAACACGATTCTCCGCGGATCATGTTGTTTTCGTTTGGAAGCTTGGAAGCCGCGCCTCCAGTTCGGTTTGCCACAATTGTGCCGGTAAGATATGCATTTCGTTTGAGAAGGAATTCTGCCAACTTTATTCCCGTAAAAAAACGGTCGGTAAACACATGGACAGGCTCGTCCATTGGCACTGTTTCCAGAAGCCGCTTTACAACTGCGCCGCCAAGACCAAGATCCTTCATGTCGGCATCCGGAACCGTTCCTTTGCCTGTGTAGATCAAGAAATCTAGCACAAGTCCATCACTACTTGCCAAGACAAAGTTCTTGAGGCCAACAGGATTTGGCTTGCTTGGTACGTATTGCCGGGCCGGACAACGTCCGCTGAATGGAATCATCTGCTCATCGACAGATAGTACTTCCGGGCGCGGTAGTTCGAGACATGCCTTTCGAAATGAGTCGATGATAGGCTCCACTCTGAACAACCTGTTCTCAGTTTGTGATGCTGTTTGGGTGATGTCGACGAAGTGCAGCATGCCACGTAACTCGAAAAATCGGTCCCGTGTCATGTTTTCTGCAACAAGAGGTATAGCGGATATACGGGACCAGTATAATCTAGCTCGAGGAAGCGCAAGAAGGCCCATTAACAAATGGATTCCAGCGAGTTTTTTCATCTCTGATGCAGACGTGCGCACAGATCTGTGGGCACGCGTCTGAACCGAATAGAGGTTTGTTTCCTCCGCGCATAGCTTCCAAAAGGTTTCGGGAAAGTACTTGGTGAAGTAGGCAAACGGAGACAGAGGCGATTTTGAGTGTACTTGTGGTGGTGTGGTGTCCAATGTGCACCTGGGAGAGAAGCTGTGAAAAAAGAAAAAAAAAACCTGTTAGTCAAATCTTGAATTAAAAAGTTTCTTTCGAATAACAGCCTTAGCATCGAAACAAATTACAGAAACTAAACACTTACTCTGCCACTTTCCAAATGGGGCCACGGGCCTGAAATTCGCGGCTGCTTTGTGTGTCATCATCTTCATTTTCATCACCATCAGTGCTGCTGTCTGAGCATTCACTGCTGTCGTCTAAGTCATCCAGATCGTCGTCTTCATCAGACAAGTCGATATCACTTTGAAAGAGTAGCTCTTGTATTTCCTCGTCGCTTAGGAACTTGGCTGCAAGACGGAACGAACGATAATATTTTTTTAGCGTAATGACCTGAAGTACCCAATTGGGTACAATTGTGATTAAGTTGCCCTGTATCTGAGACGAAGCACTGCAACTAGCTCAAACTTTTCGTGCCCCTTTTCTAATGTCTCCTGATTGTTCAGCTTCGCATTTTATCTATTATATGCAGCATATTGGGAAGTAAGAAGAAGTTAAACTCACCTGGTCGCCGGCGCGCGCTTTTCGTGCGTGTTGCCGCCATCCCTGTGTTTACTGCGAGCGCGCAATTGGACTTACGGCGACACCTCGCGGGGAGTTTGTTAACTGATCCTTCCTGAAGCAGAAATTGCCGTTCGCGCGCTGCAGTCTTCATCTAAAGCCGCGCAGCGCGCATTTTTCAAATGTACCCAAACGGGTACCTACGGACTGAAGAGGCTAAGGGGGACTGATGTCTTGTCCGCATGCGGATCAAAAGGAAGAATGGTAGGAAATTGGGCGTCCATTCCAGGGGCTCACTTGCTCCCTTTCGCTGCGTCCTTTGGGTAGTCTTCTTGGGTGCGGCTCCTCTCGCAATTTTGTTTTCTAGATTCTTCTCTGGGCATGCTGTTCTGCAGGGTATTCTCGGTACCTCCGTAGGGATCCTATCCTCGTCGCCAAAATTTTGTAGTGTTTTTGCTTCTTAATTTCATTAAGGACACAGAGTTAAACAAACACTGGCTTTATTTAATGCGAACAGCACAACCTAGCGCGAGTGTGCTTCTCTCTCTTATGCCGTCTCCCCGCCTCATGTTCCACTGCTCGCGAGGTCCGTGTTTACATTTCTGGTTTTCGATTCCACAGTGTGTGTGATTAGAGGGTGGTTGCTGTCTGGCGTCTCTGGTATACACCACAAGTGTATTGAAGGGATAAAAGGCATACAACAGAAGCATCACAAAATATACCCATGTTACCATAAATGGTCTGACACATCCGTCTGGTTAGACAAAAAACAAAGAAAATGTATGGGAGTGCAAAACTTTTGTATTAAAAATATAGAAAATGTGCAACAAGTACAGTACTAGCCAGTAAAGTGCAACTCATGACTCAACAGTAAATGTTTCACGTGCATTTACAGTTGTTTGTAGTGCAGGTAAAATAAACCGTATCTCCAACTTTGTTTAAAATGTCAGTGTGCTGAAACAAAAAGGGCTGCCTGCTGTAGTTTGTTTGTATTTTAGGGATGTGTGTTTTGTGATGTTTGAGGGAGTGTATACCCCTGGTCTCGTAGTCCGACAACCTCGGGCATTCTGCGTGCAGGATCCATAGCATCCTCACATTCAACGTTAGCAGAATTTTCTCTGTTGTCATGTTCTGTAAACACGAGCTTCAGGTCGGTCAATGCAAGCATGTTTGGGCTTTCAGGAGCTCCAACTTCACAGTTGCTGAATATCGGAGGCTTGGTCAAGCTATACATTGACACGTTTTAAAACTTTAAAATTGTCATTGAAGGGTGACCGTTCTGTCGTCCTGCCTGTTGGATGCTTCCGAAGAAACGCTCAAGGGCATTGTGGTAAACTTATCATAGAGAACATAGTTGAAGTTGAGCTCTTTCAGAAGGTACCTGCATAGTTCCACTGTCAACAAAAGTGTGACGCAAAGGCTCTTTAATTTGGACAGCTGGAAGGAGAAAGGGCTGTCGTGGTACTATAAAACAAGTACTGACCTCGCTGGTTTCTTCGCCACAGCATGGACACATTCTGCTTTTCTGAGCTTGCTGCCGTAATGGGGATGTCACTCTGAGAAAGCCTCAGGCATTTGTAGCAAATTCTGCTGGCTCAGGGAAGGATCATGTTCGTAGCCATTCGGCCGAAGATGCTGTGAGCAAACGACTGCAAATGCTGGAATTCAGCCTTTGACCTCCCTAAAGCGTGCGGACAGCAGCGATCAGCCACCGACTCCGTCGTCATTCTCCCGCCGTAGCTGGTGAAAAAACACTTTAGCGTCACCACTTTCAGCACCCGACAATCTTCCCTTTCTACTGTTAAGGAGGCTGGCAACAAAACACAATCCTGACATCTTGCTTCAGCATGCGGATGTTCTGAAAGCGCGCAATGCGTAGATAAACGAAACACGATGGAAATTTTCACTTTAACACATAACAGGCATGGGACTACGTCGAACCTGCAGTAACCATCACAACCGCCTGCAGTGCTGTGGCTTGGCAGATTATGGATAATTCAGTACAGCTTATAATTCGGCACAGCTTGAATTATACTTCTACATTTCTTGTTCTGTATGAGGCATTAAAGTTCAGGTGTAAAGACAACCTTTAGGCCATTTTTGTAAGTCTGTGAGTGGCTCTCGTTCTACTGCCCGTTATATATGTTCCCAGTGAACCCACTCACCACCTACCTGCATCACTTTCCTTGCATGCAGCTGGTTTCGGGCGCACTTTATCAGATGGGGTGAGGTGCCTCAGGAAAAACAAACGTTCCACTTATCAATAACAGGATGCTTGAAAAGGTGCTTGGTATTCTGCAGTGCTCCACTCCGAATGCTTTCCATATGAAACGATTGGTGCTGGCACCATCACACACAATCACATCAACAAAATCACCAGCCTTTTTAAGCAGAAAAATAGCTTTTGAGATAAGCTGTGCAAGGATTGTTCCTGTCGTCAGCCCTGGGCTTGCAAAAGCAACAAAAGGCTGGTAATGGTCACCAAAGGAGTGGAAAATGAAAACCAGCTTATGTTCTGCTATGTCATTGCTCGCAGTTGCAGTGCCCCCAAAGTCTCTGAGCCCGGTGGAAGTCATTGGCTTTGCATGCACCCTCATATTTTTCTCATTTCACCTTGCCACAAGAAAAAAAAAAAGAGTATGCTGTGTCATAGCAGCTTGTGGTTTGTCACCATCTTCTTGAAAATCCTTCTGTCACCGCCACACTTAAAACCCCCTTGCTTAAGTACTTCTGTACAGTTGCTGCACAAGGAGGAGGCAGAACATTGTGGTCTGTGGGGAAGGAGTATGCTGATGGGCTGCGCACACGTGGCATGAGACGCATCAAATGGCCATTGACCCGTATATAGCTGGCCTTGTTTGTTCACCACTGTTACAGCTACAATACAAACCTTGAGAACAGTTGGCCTGTGGGGCAGGGAAGCCTGTTCAGAATGTCGCTAATTGCAGTTGATAACGGGCTTGTCTCACCTCACTTTAAAGTCTGTTGAGTCGCTGTAGAAGACAATTGTTCAATGGAAAAGGGAAAAAAAAGCCATGTTGGCTTCACCATTGGTCCCATCACTTACTGCTAGGTAGTGAGCAGGCATTAATAGGCAATACCGGCCCGAGGTCCCAATCGTGAGGGAGCTGGCTGGCAGGAGCAGATGAGCCAGCGGGCCCCTCCCCCGAGGGTGTCTCCGGTGCCGTTCTAGGAACCGCTTTTATCTTTTTAAGCCGCCTGTATTTCTCGAAAGCGGCAGCCAAGTCGTCGTCGCTGCTGTCAGAATTTTGTGAACAAGTTAACGATGCCCTTGACCCGCCCGTCATCGGGGCTGCGCCACTGGGTTCTGCCCGGGGTGCGAGGCTGGCAAATCCCGCCGTGGCCGCACCACAAATTGTGTGGAGCGGGGCCGCATTGCGGCGCGGCCATGACAGCCGTGGTAGGCCCGGACGGCGTCGTCCCCCCGCACCCGATTTCAGCTCCCATGGCCAAACCATGCCCTGCGCCTGAGGGGGGGATCGTCCAATCCGTCCTTCCTGAATTGTCCATCTTACTGCTTGACCTTGGAAGGTCATCTGACTGGGTGGTGTCATGTTGGATTGCCAAACCCTCCGCCCCAGCCCGTTTTGAAGATTCTGACGAGTGTGGGGCCCTGTCGGGCAGGGCATCAGAATGGGCCCCGAGAGCTGGGCTGGGGGTGGACAACGAGCGAACGTCGGGAATTGGAGGCGTTGTGGCCTTCCCGGAGGGCAAGTTGGAAGCCATACATGGAGGAGTTGCACCGTTTGTGTGGTCACTCAACTCTTTGCCTCTGACGTTACCACACCCGCTGTCCCCGTGTTGCCGAGGGTAGGTAAGAGGACCGGCTGTTTGTTTCGGATCGGTGCGACAGCCTCGACAGAGCGGGCCGGGGAGACGGTGTTGATAGCGAGGGGTTCATCTGATTCGGGGGTGGAGAGGGGACCTACGGCTATCCCAGATGCCGTGCTACCCTGGGACCCATGGGTCTCGCGGGCCTCGGTTAGATGCTTGTGGTACCTGCCCGTTCGGAGTGCAAATTTTATTTCAGCCTCCGTGCGACTGGGCATATGGTTGTGCATGTCGTAGGCCGTGGCGCGGGGGCCCAGTTGAGTTTGCAGGACGGCGAGGTTGTGAAATTCAGAGTCAGTCCAGTCGGTGCACTGTACTGAACATGGAGGGCCTGATGCGCTGCCGTCAGGTACGTCTTTTAAGCCTGCCCCTGAGTCCCTCATACGTTTCGTTTTTTTAGTGCACCGCGTATGATGGGCCGAAATGGAGGGTAGCGCCTGGTACTTGTAGAGGCGGCAAGCGCCGCAGATCCAAATCAGTCTTCGGTCATGATGTGTCGAGAGGTGTTCCGACAAGTTGAGACTGGAGGATTGCCTAGCCCTACACACAGGGCAAAGTAGGTGCTCGGGAGGATATTGTCACGAAGACAAGGACGATGCAGTGGTGTTGAATGAGAAACACGTTTATTGGAGCGAACTTGTGCTCCCCTAACAACTCAAAAGAATACAGAGGCGGCGAAGCAGCGGTCAACAAAGTGACTTGCACAGGCGAGTGACGTCGAATCGAATGCCCCGGCGTCCGCACTGCAGGCTTTTTATCTTTTGGCGCGCGTGGTTCTCGAAACGTCGATTCGCATCGAGAACATAGTAGATCCAAGAAGATTATTCTGGGCTGTTCACGTTAGATCGGAATGCTCTCCCTATCACAACAGATAACACATGCGGCACAGAAAGAAAGAATGGAACACGCGCTTCCCTTGGCGCAGAGATAACACAGACCGGCGCAGCCGGGCGGTAAAAGCAAAACACAAATAAACAAACCCAATGTATGGTTCGCGGCATTACCCCCCCCCTCTAAGAGTGCATCGACCCGATGCTAACATAAGCGACAGTCCGAACAAATGAAAATAAAAGTTCGTCATCGTCCGTAGAAAGGTTTTAAGCGAACCACGTGGACGACTTCAGGCCGCGTGCGTCGTCGTGATGTGCCGGAGTCACCATCGGGGATCACTTCGTAGGTAAGTTGGCCAACACGTCGTAGAATCTGGTAGGGTCCGAAATACCTTCGCAGGAGCTTCTCACTGAGTCCGCGTCGTCGGATGGGAGTCCAAACCCACACACGATCCCCTGGTTGGTACTCGGCGTCTCGGCGTCGGAGGTTGTAGCGGCCCGCATCCACCAGCTGCTGGTCCGTTATACGAACTCGAGCGAGCTGGCGGGCCTCCTCCGCACGTTGAAGATATCCGTGGACGTCGGCGTTGAGGTCGTCGTCTTCTACGTGCGGAAGCATGGCGTCGAGCATCGTAGTCGGCCTTCTACCGTAGACAAGCTCGAACGGCGTCAGCTGTGTCGTCTCCTGGATAGCCGTGTTGTACGCAAACGTGACATACGGGAGCACTTCGTCCCAAGTCTTATGTTCAACGTCAACGTACATTGACAGCATATCTGCGATTGTCTTGTTCAGACGTTCTGTTAGTCCGTTCGTTTGGGGGTGGTACGCCGTCGTTCTTCGGTGATCCGTGTTGCTGTAGCGTAATACTCCTTGCATCAGCTCCGCAGTAAATGCCGTTCCGCGGTCTGTGATTAGGACTTCCGGGGCTCCATGTCGCAGCACAACCTGGCTTATAAAGAACTTCGCCACTTCTTGTGCAGTCCCCCTCGGAAGAGCGGCGGTCTCTGCGTAGCGCGTCATGTAGTCTGTCGCTACGACAATCCACTTGTTCTGTGATCGTGACGTAGGGAACGGGCCTAAAAGGTCCATTCCAATCTGTTGAAATGGTCTCGATGGGACGGCGATCGGTTGCAGAAGTCCGGCGGGTCTTGTCGGCGGCGTTTTTCGTCGCTGGCAGTCACGGCAGCTCCGGACGTAGTGGGTGACGTCAGAGGTAAGGCCGGGCCAGTAGTACCTCGCCTTGATTTTTCCGATAGTGCGGGCTGTGCCCAGATGTCCGGAAGACGGGTCGTCGTGGCACGCTTCCAAAATTTCGTCACGAAGGTCCGCGGGGATGACGAGAAGGTAATTCGCTCTTGTTCCGGGGCTGAAATTCTTCTTCACAAGGACGGAGTTTCTCAGGCTGAATGCTGGTAAGCTGCGTTTGAAGGTCCTAGGAACGGCAACGTCGCATCCCTCGAGGTACTCGATTATGACGCGTAAGTCGGGGTCGGCACGCTGCTGGGCGGCTAGGTCGCTCTCCGTCACGATCCCGAAGAACGCGCTGTCTTCATCAGAGTCTTGTGGTGGTGGGTCGACGGGGGCGCGGGACAGGCAGTCGGCGTCGGAGTGTTTCCTGCCGGATTTATAAACGACTGTAACGTCGAACTCCTGCAGGCGCAAGCTCCACCGCCCAAGACGGCCAGAGGGGTCCTTCAAATTGGCGAGCCAACACAGCGCATGGTGGTCTGTTACAACCTTAAATGGCCTTCCATACACGTATGGGCGAAATTTTGAAATCGCCCATATAATAGCCAGGCACTCTTTCTCAGAGGCAGAATAGTTTTTCTCCTCCTTCGACAGACCACGGCTAGCATAGGCGATTACCCTTTCGCAGCCGCTTTGCTTTTGGACAAGGACGGCACCCAAGCCTATATCACTGGCGTCCGTATGCATTTCCGTTTCGGCATTTCCGTCGAAATGAGCGAGCACGGGCGGGCTTTGCAGGCGTTTTTGCAGCTCGCCGAATGCTTTTTCTTGGTCGTTTTCCCAGCTGAAAGGGGTGCTATCTTTCGTCAAGCGCGTGAGTGGCTCTGCAATGCGTGCGAAGTTTGCGACGAAGCGCCGGTAGTATGCGCACAGCCCGAGAAATCTCCGCACGCCCTTCTTGTCTTTCGGCCTAGGGAAGTTCGCGATAGCTGAAGTTTTTGCCGGGTCAGGTAGGACTCCCGTGGCGTTGACGACGTGGCCCAAGAACTTGAGTTCCCCGTATGCGAAACGGCACTTTTCAGGCTTCAGCGTCAACCCCGACGTACGAATGGCCTCGAGTACAGACTCCAACCTTGCAAGGTGTTCGTCGAAAGTCCGGGCGAATACCACTACGTCGTCGAGGTATACGAGGCAGGTGTGCCACTTAAGGCCAGCTAGCACAGTGTCCATGACTCTTTGAAACGTCGCTGGTGCTGTGCACAGCCCAAACGGCATCACCTTGAACTCGTATAGGCCGTCTGGGGTTATAAATGCAGTCTTCTCTCGGTCTCTCTCGTCCACTTCAATTTGCCAGTAGCCGGTCTTCAGGTCCATCGATGAGAAGTACTTCGCGTGACAGAGGTGGTCGAGGGCGTCGTCGATTCGGGGGAGGGGGTACACGTCCTTTTTCGTGATTTTGTTCAGGCGCCGGTAGTCAACGCAAAACCTTAATGTGCCGTCTTTTTTCTTTACGAGTACGACGGGCGCAGCCCAGGGGCTTTTCGATGGCTGTATAATGTCATCGCTCAGCATGTCGTCGACTTGAGACCGGATGGCTTCCCGTTCGTGTGAAGAGACGCGGTACGGTGACTGTCGGGTAGGTCGGGCTCCATCTTCGGTTATTATTCGGTGCTTCGCTAGAGGGGTCTGACGTAGTTTTGCGCTCGACGAAAAACATTCGCTATAGCGACGCAGCAAAGCCAATAATTTTTTCCGTTGTTCTTGCGGTAGCGCCGGATTCACGTCGAATGGCTGCGGGAGCTTGAATGTTTCTACGGGTGTGCGTTCAAAGTCGGCGACTGCGATCACATCACTTGCTTCTTGCGTTTCTTCGAGGAACGCAATTGCAGCTCCCTTGTTTAAATGCTGGTACTCTTCGGTGAAATTAGTGACCAAAACGTGAGATTGGCGTTGCTTAAAGTGCGCAATGCCTCTTGCGACGGAGACACCGCGGTCGAGAAGCAACCTTCGATCACTCTCTACGATAGCGTCGATGTCAGAAGCAGCATCCTCACAGTAGACGGCGATCATCAAGCTTGCGCGGGGTGGCAGGGTGATGTGATCGTCGGCGATCCTGACAGCAGCACGGTGATCGGGGTTCGGCTGCGGCGTCGTGGAGTGATTGGAGGAAAATGTTATCGACTTGGTCTGCAGATCAATTATTGCGCCGTTGTCCGTCAAAAAGTCCATTCCGAGAATCACGTCGCGGGAGCAGTTAGGCAGAACGACGAACGCCGCAGGGTACGTTGTGCCGTCTATGGTGACGCGCGATGTGCACGTTCCACTTGGCGTCACGAGGTGGCCTCCTGCTGTGCGTATGTGCGGACCGTCCCATCTGGTCATAACTTTCTTCAGTTTAGACGCAAATGGTCCGCTCATTACCGAATAGTCAGCTCCCGTGTCTACGAGGGCGACTACGTCAAAGCCGTCGATGGACACCTTGACGTCAGATGCAGTCGTCCTCGAGTTGCGGGTTCGTCGGGGCGTCGTATCTCTGCTTGTACGTGTTGATGGTCGGGCACTGTGCATCGTCGTTGTCGTCGTCTTCTCAACGGACGTCTTGGTCAGGTCGGGTACGCGTCGCGCCGTGTAGCTGTCGTCGTGTTCAGGAGTCTCGTTAGGGCTAGGTCGGGTCGTCGGGATGAGGGCATGTCGTGAATGATGGTCTTCAGCGAGTCGCTGCGTCGTTGGAGGGTTTTCATTTTTCCGCCGTTGTGCAACTTTACCTCCCGAAGTTGCTGCTTTTAGTTTCCCCCGCGTGGGCTGGGGGACCTTCCACGTGAGAAGTCAGCAGTGCTGCGGCGGTTTGGTGACTGAGACGGGTAGGGCGACGGTGAACGGTTGAAGCGGGCTGGTCCTCGGTTGGTGTTGGAGAGGTATTCTTCGATCTCAGCAGGGCGCTGGCCGTATCGGGGGCGTGGGGCGTCGACGGAGAACCCTCGCAAACCGAGCCTCTTGTAGGGACAGCGACGGTAGATGTGGTCGGCCTCTCCGCAGTGGTAGCACAGCGGGCGATTATCGGGCGTTCGCCACACGTCGGTCTTCCTTGGCGTCTGGTATTGGTCTACAGGGCGTCGGGCGGGCGGCGTTGGACGGCGGTATGGCTCAGCCTCTTGACGACGGGTTGGAGCAGGGCGGGGTTGACGAACAGCCGAGGAGTAGGTCATGGCTTGTGGTTCGCAGGGTGCTTCCGACGGCGTAGAAGTTCCTAGTGCGTTTTGGACTTCTTCTCGGATTACGTCGGTCAGGGAAGCCACTTGAGGTTGCGGCGTCGTTGGAAAAAGCTTCCGAAGCTCCTCCCTGACCACTGCTCGGATGGTCTCTCGCAATGTATCGGAGCTTCCATTTGCAGCACCGATGGTCTCCGAGAACAGCGCGTTGACAGGGCGGTCGTACTGCCTGGTTCGAATTTCTAGCGTCTTCTCCATCGCGGCCGCCTCAGACGCGAATTCGGCCACTGTCTTCGGAGGGTTACGGACTAGACAAGCAAAAAGCTCTTGCTTCACTCCTCGCATTAGAAACCTGAGCTTCTTTTCCTCGGTCATTTCAGGGTCCGCACGACGAAAAAGTCGCTTCATCTCCTCAACGAAAATCACGACTCCTTCGTTGGGGTGCTGCGTTCGAGTTTCAAGCAAAAGCGCAGCTCGCTCTTTTCTCACCACGGTAGTGAAGGTCTTAAGGAACTCCCTCTTGAATTGAGTCCAGTCGGTCAAAGAGCTCTCATGGTTCTCGAACCAAGTTCGAGCAGCATCTTCTAAGTAAAAGAAGACATGCCGGAACGTTTCTTCATCGTCCCACCTGTTGAAGATGCGGACGCGCTCCAACTTCTCCAACCATTCTTCGGGGTCTTCAGCGGGGGCTCCCCGGAACGATGGCGGTTCTCGGGGCTGCTGCAGGATGATTGGCGACGTTGTTTCTTGCACCATGGTGTTGGTTGCAGCGTTCCTTCTCTTGGGCCCTTCTGGCAGAAGACCGAACTCGGGCGGTAAATCTTGCAGGCGGGGGCTGGCTCTTGTTGGACTGGCTTGGCGGCTTTTCGAGGTTGTAGTGGGCATGAAGGGTGCGTACCCCGCACCTCCACCAGATGTCACGAAGACAAGGACGATGCAGTGGTGTTGAATGAGAAACACGTTTATTGGAGCGAACTTGTGCTCCCCTAACAACTCAAAAGAATACAGAGGCGGCGAAGCAGCGGTCAACAAAGTGACTTGCACAGGCGAGTGACGTCGAATCGAATGCCCCGGCGTCCGCACTGCAGGCTTTTTATCTTTTGGCGCGCGTGGTTCTCGAAACGTCGATTCGCATCGAGAACATAGTAGATCCAAGAAGATTATTCTGGGCTGTTCACGTTAGATCGGAATGCTCTCCCTATCACAACAGATAACACATGCGGCACAGAAAGAAAGAATGGAACACGCGCTTCCCTTGGCGCAGAGATAACACAGACCGGCGCAGCCGGGCGGTAAAAGCAAAACACAACTAAACAAACCCAATGTATGGTTCGCGGCAATATTCAAGTTCGATTTTGGGATCGTGACCTGCAGGTCCCGGTCCCCCCCCCCCGGTCTCCGGCCGCAAACATTGTAGTGGGCGGCCATGCATCTAACTCTGCCATCCAGGTGTCCACATAGGGAGCATTTGAATTTCACGTCTTTGTGGTGAGCATCCGCTAAGTGCTTCTGTATGGCGGTTTGGGAACGACCCACAAATTGGCAGAGTGTACAGGCTCTGTCCGCCAGAGGGCAAACCAGAAAGTACACTGAATCATCCATGACTTAGTACTCCGTGACACGTTTAAAGGGGCCCTGAAAGGCATTTTGAGCACACTAAATGAACTAGCGCAACCGTTAGATTGGGTCGTCAACGTCCTCTGTGCCAAGTATTACTCTTTTAAGGCACATTCCCACTGGCGATTCGCCTCGTCGCGCGACGAAAAGCGACGAGCCGGCCGTCGCTTTTCGGAGTTTTGCGACGGCGGGTTCGATCGCTCTCTGCCCGATTTCCTCGTCGCGCGACGGCCGTTGCAGCCAATCGGAGCCGGCTTCAACGTGACGTCCAGGAAGTTCTGCGGGATTGTTTACATCCGGTTTGTTTACTGGCGGGAAATCCGACGGCCTCGTCTCGATCAGCATGGCTACCGAAACTACCATGAGTTTTTCGACGGAAGCGCTGATCGAGGTGGTCAAGGGGTACCCCTTTTTAACGGATAAAAAACACCCTGAATTCAAGAACCGTCAAAAGAAGGATGCGGTATGGCACCAAATCGGTGTTTTGTTCGGCGTGCCAGGTACGTGCAACATTCCACTCATGCATGTTCGGCGCTTTCGCTCTGTCGCTGTCAGCACAGCTTTTCCAAAAAACGAAGAAAGGTTCAGCTGAGGTGCAAAAATTGAAGTTGCTCACATCGGCAAAGGTCCTCGGAGGCGTTGAGGATGTCCCAGAGGGCCGCGCAGACGTCCGCGACCACATCGCACGCGGTTGAGCAGCCCACCCGGAAGTCGAAAGAAATGCTGCGAAGTGTACTGCCGGCAGCTAGAAACCTGCGACGACGAGAGGGAGAGAAAGCGCAATGAACACAGAGCTCAGTCCTATTAACAGCTTCGTGATCAGCCGTACACATCGACGCGATTCGCTGTGGCATATTTCTCACCTCAACGTTATGGCCAAGCGATCGTGAGCAGAGATCGCGTCTCTGAAGTTGGTATCTTGCTTTGAGATTCGGCTCCGTACCAGCCCAAGCAGCTGGTCGAAAGCCTGAGGCGGCATTCTGATGAAGCTGTAGGAGAGGGGAACATCTACAAGATCCTGATTGCAGCGGTTTTAAGAATTACAGAGGCAGAAATAAAGAAAAAAACTTACTCTCTGAAGTACTCCAGGTCGTGCGCGCGAAGCTCTGGGAGGAGACGGCTCGCGTGTCCGGCAGCTTCTCGGGAGCGCAAATACGGCCGCACCCAAAACCGCCGTTTTTTCGGCAGGGTAACAGCCGCCTTTGTAGACCGCCGCCGAAACGAGCAGTATAGTGGCGATCTCTTCCTCTTCGCTCAGCTCGTCGGGATTCATGGCGCAGGAAGAAGGGCTCAGCAGACCAACGTAGAAGCGTTGTAGCAGAAAGCACCCGAGAGGTAAAAAGCGCGCGCAACTCCGGGATATCTCGTCCGCGGCGAGAACTCTCGAGAAGGGATGGGGGCGGTCACTACGATCGCGTCGCAAGTGAGAGCGCTGCTCTTTCGCTCCTACGCTCGTCGTGCATCGTCGCGTGACGAGGCGCATCGCCAGTGGGAATGTGCCTTTACGCGCAGCGGAAAGCTCACACTTTTGTTGCAAAGTTTGTCGTTTTTTTCTCACCCTTTCCTTCGTGTTTTTGGACGCCGCCATCTTCACATGTCTACATCATCGATTCCCAGATGTTCGTCATGAGCTAGACATCCTGCTATTGGGCGGCTTTTTCACGCACTTCCGGCAAAGAGATGAGTCGTCTGCTCAGCGCCGGCTCGCCGGCTGATCTGCCAGCGGAGTGCCGGAGTGCTTGGGCATTTTACGACAAACGAAACAAGTGTAAAACAAACGCTTAACCGTTTGTATTGAATGCAACACGGCCATAACATGACATGGATATTCTGTTACCTGAGTACGTTCCATAAAGAAAGCGTTGAAGCCCCGTGGCACTTCTTTCGTGCAATCGCAGAGAACGCCCTGAGCCGAATGCCCGGGTTTGACGCATACATTTTATTCAACTTCAAAACAATCCAGAGATGCGTTTCTAACGAATACAACGTCACAACATGCGTTGAAAGTCTGAACCACGATTGACAGAGGATGGGTTGCCTCCTGCCCGTCGTAAATTCGGTACTCACCTTGCGCGCGCTTTGCGGGGACGAACAGCAAGTCACTTAACTCTGGCGCACAAGACGATGGCTTTTAGCCACGCACACTGCACATAACCCATGCGAGGTTGAGTCGTACGTCGCTCGAGAAAGATAATCCAGACCATGGGAAGCACTATCCACCCGCAGAAGCACAACGTCGCATTTCATCGCGAAACAAAGGCGTCCACAATACACACACCATCGCCTCCTGTAATGCCAAACGCATCTCGCACTTCCCAATGGGAGTGAGTGGTACGCCTGCAGTGCCCACATGTCGCGAAGTGGGGCCCCAAGCTGAACCGGGATCACGCAGCCGTAACTGACTTCTGGAGCGGTTTGTGCCTTGTTGCCAAGGCAACCGATGTTTGAGATTGTCAAAGAAATGGCGCTCGCTCCAGCGCTAGAAAGCTCAGAGCCACGGCGGAGCATGTTTTTCCAACGCTGCCGCTCTCCACCACGCGTCGCCCCAAGCTGAACTGGTCACATGATTGAAGCGTTTTGTGCACGGGTTCTGTATCGGTTTAATATTTCTTTTTCACATGCCGCCGGCAGGAATTACCACCGCCACAAAATAAGAGCCGGCACCAGCGGGGCCACATCTGATACGGCGCTTTTTGGATAAACAGTGCACGGTGCATCAAGGGAAAGAGGAGGGTCGTGCGCTAGCGCACGACCCTCCTCGTGCGGCTGCGAATTCGCCGCCGATAAAAAGTCATGTGCCGCCAGCAACGTACACCGCGAAAGGGCAAGGCCAGGCCGCCGCATACATGCGGCCAGATTTTTCGTTTGCTTTTCCAGCCTTGAGGGATTCATGGTGTCAACAAAGCTTGCCCGTAGCAGACGACAGTCTGAGCAGCGCAATAGCGGAAGTACGTCACCGCTGCGGAGCGCAGCATCATGGGAGGCAAGGCTCGCGCACCGTCAACAGCGGAGAGTAAGTCGAAAGGAGGAGGAAACGCGGAGCGACGATAATGCGCGGTTTTTGATTTACGATTTCTCAGCTAATACTCATCGCTTTAACAAAATTCCTGCGGGAGGAGATTGCAAATACATTGCTTTATTTGGGTACATGTACATCCATGCATCGGCGGAAGGTATTTCAGGACCCCTTTAAGAAGCAAGGAGGATCGAACGTAGTGGAGTCCCCCTGCATCACCCCAGTGAGTCTCTAAAACAGCAAAAAAAAAAAAGAGAGAAGAAAGAAGAGAATGGAAAAGAAAAAAAACCCACTGACCTCGAGGGGGGATCGAACCCACAGCCCTCACAAAGTTCGTGGCCGAGGGGTCCCAATCCGCACCCGAAGAGGCAACGTTTTGACTTGTGAAAAATTCCATAGGGGTCGTAAGGAGCTCGGGACGGCGTCAAACGGTCCGCGAGGAAGGGGTTGTCCTGACGGGGTATGTGAAACGGCTCAGAGAGAACCCGGTTTGCCAGGCCGGAGGAGGAAGGAGTAAGAATTTAAGTCCAGATGCAATACAAGACACACCAAGCCGTCCGACAGCCCTGAGAAGAGGCAAGTCGAAAGACGTTTTATTTTGCACACTAAGGGAATTAGATAAGCTACATGGTCCCCCCTATGGCGCTCACGTGGTCCGGAGCTCCGCGTGTAGAAGAACCTGAGGAGCTGCAAAGCAGTCCCTCCAGTAATGGCTGTCGGTGGCGGCAGGGGGGCTCCTCCGAAGACCTTAGCCCAGCACACGTTGAACGGGAGGCATGTCCGCTTGAGGAAGAGCCCGGGCAACCGCTGAGCAGTCCCTTAAGTACACCGAGCCGAAACCGCCAGGCCAATGGGAGGGCTGCACGTGACGCATCCAAGGCGTCGCCGAGACCAGAAGAGGAGCCTAAAACCAGTACTGTAGAAGGGGGCGTAAAACCGCAACAAGCAGAGATGGCGCGAGAGGAGAGGAGCAAGGGAAAAAAAAAATGATAAGGAGAAAACCAGATAGAGGAAAAGAGAGAAGACAAAGAAATCCCGTGTTTGCAATCGCAGGGAACCGTAACGTAATGGGGCCAGATTAAAAAGGTACAAAATAAATAAAAAAAAGTATGGGGTAAAAAAAGCGTTTTTGAGAGGGAGAGGAAAAAAAAAATAACTTGACCTAACATGCATTGGAGCACCCGGATGTTCGGGCTCGGAGAGTCGGAAAAGAAATCTAAAAGGAACAGAATTAAACAGCACTAGCGCTCCAATTTAAGCAAAAGTGAAACTGAAATAACAGAACCGCTGCAAGGGAGAACGGAAAGAAGTAGGCACTAAGGGTAGGTGGAAAGACTATTGCATTTAAACCAATCATGTGAAGAACTGCAGCGGTCACCGAAACGCAGCGGCAGTCAGGAAGAATTGGGGTTATGGTTGAAGACGGTAGCATTGAAAGAGGCAAAAACGGACCGAGGCCCTGCCAGGGCTTGTCGCGCCAACAGGACCCCAGTTTGGTAAGGACTGGGGTCCAAGAAATCGAAAACCAGCACAGAAAACCCCGGCAAGCCAAGCCCGAGCCCCTAAGCTCGCGGTCGCCACTGCACGACACTAAAAACTTAAGCAGAGGGAAGGGAACATGAGAAAACAAAAGGGGCAAAAATTAAACTAATGGGAAACTAAAACTGACTGAAGTTAAGTAAAATGTAACGAAACGAGCTTAAAATAACATAAAACCTGGGAAATAAGTTAATAAGAGGCGAAATTAATGAAAACAATGACTAGGAATTTGAACCTCCCGCCCTGAAGCCGGCGCTGCGTATACCTCGCAGCTAAGGTTGCGCGAGTTCTGTGTGCAGCCACTGGCGTAATTGTTTAGTGACCAGGTGTATGTTAGTCCTGTGGTAGTTGAGGGTCCTCCGCTGACTTAGATCTCAGAGATCTCAGGCAAAATTGCCTGAAATCAAATGAATTAATGCTTACAACGCGAACAATTAGATGAAGGACGAAGAGAGTGGCACACGGACAAGCGCTGACTTTCAACTGAAGATGTATTTCGGAAAACACACAATATATAAGTATCCACACATTTTCCGGGTTGCGCGAAAAGACCCGGGAATCAGCAGGCACTGCACATAATGAGATAACCACAGTATCTATACAAAAACAGAAAACAAGGAGGGCATAATTTAGCACGCCGAAAGCACCGCTGCGGAGAACAGATAACCCAGTTCTTTCTCTGAAAGACTGAGGGACAGTGTACTGCTGCGTGCATCGCCAAGACATGCCATTTAGGTGGCTTCTACGATCTCTCTTGTTAATTGATTGTTGCTCCTAAAAATGATTGCACACTCATTGTACAGAGGGGCACAGTACTTACGAAGGCCACAACTCTTGCAATGTGCACTCAGGTGTACGGTGTGGGCACTCTGAACGTTCCTAAGGTGTTCACGTAGGTGGACGTTGCGGCACTTTGAAATCTGGCCGACGTACTTTTTTCCGCAGGAGAGTGGAATGACGTAGACGACGACGTCAACGCAAGGCACAAACTTATTTTTATGTTTAATCTGGCAGCCTTTCTTCCTTGCGTTGGCAGGAGGTGTTTCTTTGCAACGCTTTAACAGTTTCTGGGGCACAGAAAAAACTACGTTTACTTGGGAACATGCCCCTATTTGCTTAAAAGCCTGTTTGACACCAGGTGAGTGTAAGGAACCACTGCCACCTTTCAAATCAAATGTAATTTTAACAGGACGTGAAAACACATTAACAGGCTTACTGTGCCAAATTTTAAGATGATCCGGGCTTACCCTCATTCGGCAGGCCTGAAAATATTCAACTCCAAGCAAAGCAGGCCCCGTCTTGTTTCTTCATCTTCCTCCCAAAACTGGAATGAATGAAAAATGTCAGCAGTGCTGAACTGCACACAACTGAGGTGCTTTCTTGGCCCTTTAAAAAATTGTGCAGCATTGTCTGTCGCATTTTTTCACAACCAATGAGCCCAAGACATTTCTCTTAACTTGCAGTGCCATGTGGCTTTCTTGATCATCACTTGAATGTGTGTACTATACTTCCTCACCAATTTAAACACGGCTACCTACAGCCAGGTAAATGTTGGCTCTGGCTGCTTCTCCCACTGCTGCTCCCCCCTGCCTCGTCAACTTCATCGCCACTGTTGGATGAATCAGTGCACTTAGCCACATTCTATTCAATGGATAGGACCTCACATGTGACAGCGGCGTTTTGTGAAGTGACTTGAGGCGTGCGTCAACAAAGTGCAGAACAAAGGAGCAAATGCCAGCATGCGTAAGCAGCGCAAGTGGTGCAACCACTCACAAACTTGATGAGGATTAGTGAAACCTGCCCAGACGCCTTCTGCCATTTTTTGCTGTCGCTGTGCATGCCACCACAGTATGCGGCTAATTTCGTGATCAAGCCAGTCCAATCTGTATGGAAAGCCAAAATGGCTGCTGGTGCTCGTTGCTCATGCTGTTGCGGGGTGCCGATTATATTGACGTAGCACGCGGGAACATTTTCGTGACTATGATGTGACATCGAGGTTGTTAATGCATGGGATCCTACGGGGCCCGGGGGGTGATGCTGGGACTGACCCACAACAACTCGGCAGCCAGGAAAACGCAGCACTCGGGAACATAACAGCAGTGTTCTACTGTAATGGAAATAATGTAGCATTTAAAAGGCCTACCTTGACACATTTGATCTAAAAGGATAACAAAAATGGAGCTTGTCAGATCTGCACGGAAATATGTCTCTACCTTTATTGCACGTAGTAAGTACAAATGCATATTCCAGCCCACAAAGATGCAAGCGCTTGTGTGCATAACACTTCACTTCAGACGTTTCCTTATAAACTCGTGTTCTTGCTCTTACGTACTTTCTTGTGAATTCGTGTGCCTTGGTGGTACCTCACACCTATCAGTTCAATAAGAACATTATTGTTATTGCAAGTAAAGAACTGGGCCATCCAGTATGACGTCTACATAGAATTGTATGACACAGCCCACACCTATGGCTGCATATCATCCAAGTACCATCATACACAACAATTATGTTGCCTATATGCCATTAACAGCCACCTCCATTTGTCTCTAGACTGCCTTCACAGTGCCAACAGCATGTCTGGAGATGCTGTGTGCAGCTTCCTCTGCTGTGGGTTTGAATGACAAAGTGACCCTGGTCTGTCTTGTGGTGCAATTCCTTGTGGGAAACACTTATTGTTGACCAAAAGTCACTCACAGCAGTATTGTACTATTTTGTGGAAGTTTCGCCTGTCGTCTGCACTTAAGGGCTCCGCGTACGGAGGAACCGAGTCTGTCTCGGTGGCGGTGGCAATCGTCCGGACTGTAAGACCTCGGGCGGTCGCATGTGCCTTTTCATTCCCGATGAGGCCCCGATGAGCTGGTTACCGCACTAATGTTGCCTGTTCGATTGGTGCCTTGGCGTTCGCAAGGATCCTTCATGCGACATTGGAGATCCTCCCTCGATCGAAGTTTCTGATGGTGGACTTCGAGTCGCTCACTATCGTTTTCGTTCCTGATTGAGTCATCGCCAGAGCGATGGCTGACTCTTCTGCCTCTGTTACGTCTTTACTCAGTACCGTGCAGCAGTACCGTACACCCCTGCCCCTGTCCTCCATGACCGCCACTGCCGCAAAAGCTCTTTTCGTCTGATATTCCGCTGCGCCTGTGCACAGGACGTCAGTCCTGCCACCATATCTAATTTGCAGGGCTCTGACTCTACTTTTACGTCTAGCCTCATGATGTGTCGGGCTCATGTTTCTTGGTAGGGGGACACCGTAAGTTTTTCCCTGAGCTGCTTGGGTAGCCTTATACTGTCTTTGACTATTTCTCCTGTCTCATATCCCAGATGCTTTAATATTCCCCGACCCGTCTTGCTGCTCAGGAGCCGTTGTTGTTGCGATGCATTTGCCGCCTCAGTGAGTTCGTCGAGAGTACTAGATACACCCATACTAAGTATCTTGGCCGTCGAGGTGTTTGGGGGAAGACCTAGCGCACATTTGCTGCCGTTTCTAATTATGATGTCAAGCTTACTTTTTTCTGCTTTGGTTAGCTTCATGAAGGGCGCTATGAAGAGTATCCTGCTAATGCCAGAGGCTTGAAAGAGCTTGAGCAGATTAGTCTCTTTCATCTCCCCATGCTTGGTGGATATGTGCTGCGAATTTTCTTCAAACATTCTGCAAATTTGCGCGACGGTGTTGTCTAGTTTGTGGATGGTCTCAGTATTTCTACTGGAGTCCTGAATGTATAGCCCGAGGACTCTGATTTATTTATTTATTTATTTATTAATACTGCGATCTTTGTTCAAGATATTAGCAGGGTGGGAGAAACATAATTTACAGGAGTAACTTTCGCGGCAAAACACACACACAAACATACACAAAAATATACAGAAAACAGAAGAAGATGCATCATGTGAGCAGGCGCGACTCGAAAGCAGATAGTGATTTTTCGGTTACCGCATTGTTAGAGAGGTTGTTCCAATCGACAATGGTTCTTGTGAAGTATGAGTATTTGAAGCAGTTGTTGCGTGGATTGAGTGGTGTGACTGTTAGCGTGTGTCAGCGTCTTGTATCGTAACCAGTTGAAAAGTGAAAGATGTTGGAGGTGTCAATAGCACACTGTCCAGTAACTATTTGATTTAAAAATTTCAGGCGTAGGATTCGATTCCTCTCAGATACTGTGGGCAGGTTGCTCTTATGGAGAAATGCAGTTATCGATGTGCGCTTGTAAGAATTGTATATAAACCGTACCGCCTTCTTTTGAATGTTTTCTAGTTTTTTAATATTGGTTTGAGTGTATGGATCCCAAATAATTACCGCATACTCTAGCATGGGACGAATAATTGTGTTGTAAGCTAAGAGGCGTACAGAGGGGGTTGAAAATTTTAAGGCACGTCTTAAAAAGAAGGGTTTTCGAGGAGCATTAGCCGAGACAGTATCGATATGCTTATTCCAGTTAAAATTGTTCGAAATCCACAAGCCCAGGTACTTATATTGGTTCACTTCTGTCGGTCTAATCTTGTCCCTTGTGGGTATAGGCTTGCCGCCGGCCTTCAGTCATATGTCGCAGTCATTTCTGCCCATCCTCCTGTTCTTTTGGGGGTTGAGGAAAAGCGCCTCGGATTTTTTGGCAAAACATTTGTGTCCTAGCGGCTCTAAGTAGCCTTTGAACTTGTCTATGGTATTCTGAAGAACGTTCTCGATATGTCCATCGCTGCCACTATTTACCCACAGCGTGAGATCGTCTGCATACATGGTGTATCTTAGACCTTCTATCCTGTCAAGTCTTTCCAGGAGTCCTATCATAATAGCCACATTAAAGAGGGGGGGGGATAGTACCGAACCTTGTGACGTTCCCGTGTTGCCTAGTTTGATGTTTTCGAGGGTCATACCTCCCAGTTCTATGTTTGCCGTACGATCTAAGAGAAAATTTCGCATGTAGTTGTACGTTTTTGCGCCTTCGTTTAACTTACTCAAGTTGTGCAGGCTGGCTGCAGTGGGTCTGACATTGTCGAAGGCTTTGGCGACGTTAAGACTGACGATGGCTCTAGTATCTTTACTCGCGTAGTTTGTTGTCTTCTCTGATCTGGATCATTACGTCGCAAACATCAGCTGTAATAAGGGCCATTTTTTTTTTTTGAGGGGAAAGGTGGCAACCCTATCTGGTGCTAAATCTCAAGCCAAAGCCAAGGCCTGATTTGAGCAGCTCCTGCTCAATGCCTGCTGCATATACATAGTATGTACAGCAGTGGTGAAAGTGGACACCCCTGCCCCAGAGTCCCTCGGCCACTTGGATCCATGCAGATTGCACGCCACCAAGCTTCACCACAACCGAATTTCTCTCGTACAGGTGTTGTATGGTGTCCAGTAGGGCCCCAGGGAGACCCAGCAGAGCCAGTTGCTTGAAGAGAAGGGCATGAGATACAGAGTTATATGCCCTCTTTACGTACAGGAAGCAGCACAACAGGGGGCAGCCTTCCTTTCTGGCTATCTCTGCACACTGCGTAAGCATAAACAGGTTGTCATCCAGTCTGCGACCCCGTCGAAATCCATTCTGCAGTTCTGTTAGGAGGTTGTGTGCCTCAGCCCAGCCTCTGAGAGAGTTCTTAAGAATGCTCGCAAACACGGTACACAATGCTTGTGATGGTGAGTGGCCGGTGGCCACCCAGGTGTGCAGCATTACCACCCTGCTTAGGTACAAGGGTGATCCTGCCCAATCACCAGCCCTCATGGATTGTAGCTCCCTTTATGATGCCTGTAAACAGGTCCGCCAACTGTTCTCTTGCATTGGGACCTAGACTCTTTAGCAGCCGGGCTGACAGACTGTCTAGGCCCATGGCTGTGCAGTCCCTCAAGCGTGCTAGGGCTTGGTCCACTCCCAGCCTCGAGAAGGCATAATGTGGGCTCTTCTCCTTGTCCTTGATAGAGTTAGTGACATGTTAAACGTCCTCCCCCGCTCACCACAAAGGTCAGCAGGAGGATCCGAGTCACCGAATACCTGTGTGAAGTGTTGGGTGAGGTGCGCCTTTAGGTCTAGAATAGGGTGTCCAGAAATCCCATCCGTAAGCTGGCTCGGAGGGGGTGCTGCCCAACAACGAGACTTATCACCAGAACCTCTGGGCAGTGGACTTCTTGTCTAAGTGTAGGAACTGAAAGAGGCACGTGCTATGTTCAGCCAACTTTGCCTGGATTAGTGCCTGCACCTTATCCTTCAGCTCAATGTATTGAGCCCACCGAAGTGAGACCGCCTTGGCACTCCCTTTCTTGAGTGCCCGCCTGTGCTCACGGTTTGCTCTGCAGTGCTCTTTCCATGCCGTTTTAACCTCATTGTCCACCATTCTTTTTTCCTGGCCTCTGCTGCACCATGTGATGCTCAGTGACCTCCCGTAGGGCTCTTACGAAGTCCTCGTATGATGTTGCGGCATGCCTACTTGGGCTGACCTCAAAGTCTTCACAAGTTCACATACCTTCTCCACTGCAGTGCTAGGCAGGTACTTGCCGATAGCCCTCTTCTGCTGCAATTTCCTTTTAAACCCTGCCGTCCCAAACTGCAAGCACAAGCGGTTGTGGTCACTTCCCACACTTCACAGGCCCTCTTCATCCACTGTGCACACACTACAGGCATCGGCAAGACCGTGGGAGATCAGCGCATAGTCTATGGTGATGACGCTTTCCCGAGCACACCACGTGAACTGGCCCACGCACCGCTGGTCGACGTTCAGAATGTAAGCATTCTGTAAGCTGCAGGTCCTCAGCCAACTGCAGCACCAGCATACCGTTGAAGTCCGTGTGGCCGTCCAAATCACTAAGGTGCCCATTGAAGTCGCCCAGGATGATCAGTTCCCTGTGGTTTGCCCACTGGCGTGCGTCCTTGCGAACACAGTCCAGTAGCTGCACATTCTCTTTCCTGTACTTATAGTTCACCGCCAGGTAAACCACACATACTGCCACTAGTCTACCCATCAAATCGCCGCATATCCACAGGTGGTCACTGCACTCCACATCTTGGCGTTGCCACTGCAGGTTCCACCTCCACAGGAAGCCCACTCCTCCACCCTTGCACCCCTGCCTGGCTCTGTTGCAGCTCGCCCAACACCAGTCAGAGTGCGCAAGTGGCTCCTCCAGGTCCCGAAGGGGCGTCTGAGCCACCGCAAACAGGGAGGTCTTGTCTTCCTGCAGTGTTCGGTACAACTCGGTCCATTTGAGCTTACGGTGACCACTGTTTTAGCGCCATTTTAGTGCTGTTAGAAGAATGAGGAATCCCACCTTGATCTCTTCCTGCTCATGTTGATGGCTGTGCGGCCAGCCTACCCCATGCCCTCTGACCCCATTCTCGACTGAGGTGCTGCTGGACGAAGTCTCCCACCATGTGGAAGAGACGCAGGTCCGCAAGCATCTGCTGCGGTGGTTGGATGCCCCGGGAAAAAGGTGGCCATCGGTTTGTCATAGGTGAGGATTGCCAAAAGGATTGCCATCGGTGGTAACCCAGTCCGAAAGTTTGGTTCCGGTGGGTGTTGGCCCGGGGCCAGTATTACTGGTGCCGGGGGATGAGTCCTCCCGTTTCTTATTCCCAGCTGGGACCATGGCAGTGCTCCCTGTCGCTGGTGCCCTGGGATGTTGTGGACCCCACCCCCGGTCTCTTGCTGTGTTTCCTTCAACTCTACAGGGCTTGCTGCATGGCTCCTCACTTCTTCTGGGACCTGTTTCCACCCCATGTGCCGTTGCACCTTCCATGAGAAAATCCTTCTGGGACCTCCAGAAGATTCGTGGGGATGTCCTGTGCCATGCGGGTGACTTTTTCCTCCTGTCCCTGCCTCTGCAACTGTCCTTCGGTACCCCTAAAAAAAGTGCTCACAACCTGGGCTACCAATTGGTAGCCCGCCAATGTGCGGGCAGTCTCTGCAAGGAAGTGAATGCCATCCCGAGCTATTCGTCCTTCCCCCTGAGTGCAGGCTGACAGGTCCAGGTCCAGTTTCCTGAAGAGAGAATTCAGCAGCACGGTTTGCATTTGTGTTTCCTTTCTCCGTGTTGCGATCTCCGACAGCGAGCAGATGATGAGGCATGGTGTGTGTGGCACCAGAGTCTTTCTAATGGCCTCCACTATGGTCTCTGGCTGTGCACCCTCCAGCACATCAGTAGGCCCCATGTGCAGAATCACGAACTGCAATTTCTTGTCAGGGGTCTTCCTTGTATCAGCTGCAGAATGCCTTGATGTCCTCCGCTTGGGCCCGTAGGACACGGCACTAGTGGACACTTTGCTTACCGCTTCCCCCCAGCTGGCACTGTAGAGCGTGGGTGATTTGAGAAGCATTTGTATCCCCCACAATGAGGACTTCCTATGCAGCCTCTTTGCGGTTGGTATCCTTCACGTTACGGTCATTCAGCGTGACTGAGGACTGAACATATGGTGCCAGCTGTCAGGATTTAGTGAAAGCAAGGCTTCTCCTTGCAGCAAGAGAAATTTGAAGGCACGAATTTTGAACCATGGTGAGCTGCAGCCTTTGAAACAGTGGTACCCATTTTGCTACCTGGGGACTGAGGAAGTTATTGCATGCTTTGCACAACACAGACAGAGTATCTGGCCAAATCGCTTTCACACCAGCAACACACTCGGTATTATTGACCACGGCTTAACCCAAATGCAGTCTGGAAGGAGAAACCATAAGTTTCATGTAATTCGACACCAAATAATGCATCTTACCTATAAAGGCAAAACAAGCAGTGTGTAGACCATGTTAACTCCTCAGTCGGGCTGCTGTCTGGTCCAGTCAGCTCAGGGCCAGATTAAGGAAAATAGGGGCCCTGGGCTACTGTGCTAGTATCGGCCCTCGACGCCCCCCACCCCTCCCCCCTACGTCCCCTACGCCCTTTTTTACCCGAAATAAATCTCTCTCTCTCTCTCTCTCTCTCTCTCTCTCTCTCTCTCTCTCTCTCTCTCTCTCTCTCTCTCTCTCTCTCTCTCTCTCTCTCTCTCTCTCTCTCTCTCTCTCTCTCTCTCTCTCTCTCTCTCTCTCTCTCTCTCTCAAAGCCTCCGTCCCCACCCTCCTCCGCTCCACTACTAAAATATACCATTTTGTTTTATTTTAGCTGAAAACAGTTTTTTTATTTTAAAAAATTATTTCAGTTAAAAAGAACAAAGTACGATTGATGGGATTCATGCGATAGTAATGCGTCAGGTCTGTTTTTGCAGCACACAACACAAACGCAGCCACTAACATGACCGTCGGAACACGCGATACGTGTCCGTTCCATGGCCGTAAACCATAGAACGGCCATTGGTACAGTTTGGTCCGGCTCAGGAAAAAAAAAAAAAGAGAAACACCCAGTGAAAACACCAACAGCTATGTTTACTATGTGCATTCGCTTTATCTAGATATGTTTTCTTAAGCGCTTGGTTTTATTTGGACTACTAAATCTATAATCTTCTGAGGAGACATGCTGTTGTATCAAGAACAGTGCTTATTGGGATTCAACTGAAGCATCACAGTGCGGAAATTGTTATACATGTTATGCAATAAGTACATATTAGATTCAGTATATATTTGTTTTAAGGGCTTGCAAGCCCAATAAAGTGGACAATATACCTACTTCAGATTAAAATGACAAACTTTAATTATAAAGCATATCTTTGGTGACGGCTCAGTTAACAAAAGGAAGAAAAGAGGACACCAAATACATGTGGTCCGAACGAACGCCATTTGTAAACGATTTGAGAGAAGAAAACATACTACTATGGATAATTAAAAGCGGGAGTCACATTGCAAGAACAACAAACAAAGATCAACAATGAAGACGTACACTTTTTTGGATTACAGCTCAATGTTTACTCATGCAGGTAGGGAGAAGAAACATGAAAAAATCTCACGGGCACTCATGTATAGCGCAAACAGTGCTCTTTTAAGACAGCATCTTTCGGGCCTTCGCCTTGGCAAAATCCCATGTAGTTTGCTCGAAAGATAGCTCCCTTACAAGGTCACTTTCAATGGACATGATAGCAAGCGAGTTCAACTTGTCGTCCAGACGGTTCGAACAAAGGCGTTTTTTTATCAGTGACAACTTGGAAAACGATCGCTCGCTCTCACAGTTCGCCACGGGTATGCTTAGGTACATTCTTAATGCAGTGTAAAGATTCGGGAACATGTTAATAAGTTGTCTTTTGTGTAGCAACTTTGTTATACCCAGGGCACTCGTGTCTTGGCACACAGAGCTTTGCAGAAAGTTTTCAAACTGAATGATTTCAGCTGGAAATGCTGGCTCCAAATCATTTTTGTAGGTCTCCACCAATCTCTCCACCTGCTGTGCAAGAGAGATCATGGTTCCATTTTCCGTCAGCAGTTTTAAGAATCTGAACTTTTTGCAAAGATCAGCGTAGGCAGCCTTTCACACTCGCAGAGCAAAGCCTAGACATTCAAGTACTACATTATAGGTCTCTACAAGAAACTTCTTTCTACCTTGCAGCGTACTATCGCTTTTCCCGTCCGGGTACTTACTCAAAGCGATGCGCTTTCCCTCATCCTGATAACCCTGATTAGTACTCAGCATGCGTACTCTCACCTCGAAGGTATCACGAAGAGGTCGCAATGAATCAACAAAGCCTTCCAGAGAGCTCAGAAGATCTAGAGCAGTTGAAACGTCTAAGCCTGGTTTCTGAAATGCTACGCTCATTTTGTCAAAATGATCAAAGATTTCACTCCAGAAAATCACCATGACTGCCGTCTCCAGTGTTGACATTTTCTTAAGGAGCAAGCACGCTTTGTTCCTAGTGAGGCTGTTTTCTTCCTCATTCTTCGCGATGCCTTCAAGGCAACGCAAAATTGCACTGAAATTTTTCATAATTTCCTTACATGATTCAGCATGTCTTGACCACCTGGTTTGAGAAAGACTTTTGAGTACGAGGTGTTCCCCAGAGGAATCCATGCTGTCCAGAAGACATTTCCACCGCTTGAGGGAGGCAACAAAGAACACGCACACAGTCTGAGTGACACTCAAGAATTTGATGGCCTCAAGGCAACTGTCAACGCTACACGCGCCAACTAAGTTAAATGAGTGACCAGCGCACGGGACGTATATACTGCCAAATTGTTGAGCTGCTTGATTTGCGCTTGCAGTCCTTTGTATTTGCCTGACATGTTACTTGCATTGTCATACGCTTGCCCCCTACAGTTGCCAATTGAGATGCCATTCGTTGTCTGTAGGGACATCACGGTATCAAAAAGGTATAAGCCAGTGTGGGATTCAATGGGAACAAACCCGAGAAAGTGGTCGTGCACTTCGCATTTAAACAGTATTGCAAAACCACTGACACCTGATCAAAGTGTGTAAGATCTAGAGTCTTATTAACAATTAGAGACAGTACTTTGCCCTTTTTACTTCGTCAGTGAGGCTGTCCTTGACAGCCTTGGCCATGAGCTCGATGAATTGGTCACAAATTGTTTTGGACAAGTATGATGGGTGGCCTTTCCCCTTGTTCCCATAGCGTTTGATGTGCTCCTCCAGGAAGAGATCAAACTGGGCAATGGCTTCAAGCCCTTTCACATAATTGCCATTTCTCGGGGAGCCAAAAACCTCCTCGCTGCCCCTAAACGATAGGCCGCGCTCAGCTAGAAGCGTAATCACGACGACTACGCGCTTCATCACCTCTGTCCTGTAAGTAGACTGAGTGACCAGGGGCTTAACCAGCTCCTTGTTAATTGTGCTGCTCAAGTTAGAGCGGTTTAGCCATGCTGCCACGCTGTTTTGGTGTTCGACATTGTTTTCATGTGCGGAAACCTTTTCTTCTCCTCTTTTCCAATCAGGCAATCCGTGTGTGGTAAAAGAATTCGGGTTGCTCGAAAACAGTTTGCACTTGAAACAGTAAACAGAGCCTTTGGACTTCGAATACATTAACCAATGTCGCTCGTATGCCTCCCCATTTACAACCTTTCCCGCAAAAAGATGAGGTGACATATAGCGTTCCTGAGTTTTGCATTGTCTTTCAGAAGACAGAAAACTTTCTCCCCGATTTTGAAAATGCAACAGCGCTGTCTCATTGCATTTGCCCCGAAAATTGTCAGTAATAATGTCCTGCCACTTAGCTGGGTCACTTTGCAGAATCTCGGATCCTACCTCTTGCTGCTGTGGGTTCTGTAGTTTGTCGCCACAAGACGCCAGCTGATCCGTCCTCTCGAGGCACGCGGGAAGATGACCCGCAGTCGAGCTACCGTGAAACAAGTCTGTGGGCTCTTTGAGCATCGTTTTCTGGAGCTCGTCATCAGCAGGCTGATTGGAGAGGTTTGGCGCCTGTTGATTAGAAGCAGTAGAAATCCGGCAGGGCAGAACGCACACGTGCACCTCCATGGCAGGGGTTGCACCAAGTGGCATGGATGTTGCTTGCGTAGGAACAGGACACGGCTTGCTTGACTTCAGTTGCTCACAGGTAAAAATGGATGAGGTTGCCGTCCTTTGCTTAGAACCCGGTGAACCACGGGGAGTGAAGTCTGGCTGCTCACCAGAAAATCGTTGGGACGGAGTCTATAAGTCCTCCACAGAAGCACTCTTGGTACTATCAGGATTTTGAAATGAACTCGCACTGCAGCAATGACACGACTTCACGGAAGCTGCACTCAACAGGTATTTTTTCATCTTTGGCAGCTTCTTCTCACACTTTTCTCTTTCTGTCTTTGCCTTTCACTTAGACACACAGGATTTTGAAATGAACTCGCACTGCAGCAATGACACGACTTCACGGAAGCTGCACTCAACAGGTATTTTTTCATCTTTGGCAGCTTCTTCTCACACTTTTCTCTTTCTATCTTTGCCTTTCACTTAGACACACCACTTTGATGCTTTCGAGCTGACATCTTCTCTTTTAGCTATTTCCTTTCGTTCACCCAGTTGGTGAAATGAGACTTGGATGGTGCGCCAACGCTAGGCCAGTTTCTTCTATCTGTTGGCATCGTAACGAGACGACAGCTCCGAAGTCATTTGGTTACACCAGAAGCAACGCTATTTCTACTGACTTTACATACTATGTACATGACGTTTCAAACACTGTCCAACATGAAGAAACAATACTGTCCTTTCCAATCGTAATGCGAGGTTTTCCCTCTGCCGTAAAGTCCGATGGGTCGATTTCAAGATGTCCAGCCCGGGTCCAATTGCACCAATCACCTTCTGCGCACCCGTGTCTCCCATAGTGTCTGTTGGTCTACTTTAACTACGCCTTTCATGCCATGCCTTCTCTTACGTAAGTGCCAGGGTTTGCAATGCCTGGCGCCAACGCATCGGGGGAATGCGACTCAGGGTCTAAGTTCGCGCCGTAAAAGTGAGCCGGCCTTATAATGAATGGCTTGCCAATAATGAATGCGTCGTCGCTGCCTTCAATTGTTTCTAGGAATGAATTCATGCCATGTTACTGGTGCCCCGGTGCCTGGGCCCTGGCAGTCCACTGGCAATGTCTATCGTACGTATCGTCCCTGCTTTGTTCCTCTTGCAGGCTGCCTTTTTCGGGTTTTCGGGCACAACTGATGCGCCGCCTTGGCTCTGGGCTTCTCGAATATCGAGCAGTGGCGCAGCCAGTGTAAACAACCGTCAGATTTGCCCACTCAACGCATCGGAAGCATGCCACTCACAGTGGCTGGCTGCCCGATGGAGTCTGTAATGCTGGTTGATTGATTGTAGGGTTTAATGCCCTGACTTAATGGAGGCGATAAGGTGCGCCGTAGTGGAGGGCTCGGGATTAATTTTGACCACCTGGGGATCTTTTACGTGCGCCGAAATCCCGTTCACATGGGCCCATCCCTTCAGAGGATTGCTGCGTAATTGGGAGCTACAACGGGAATGTGTGTGGTTCCTATGCACTGATTCTCGTACGGCGTGATAACTGACGAAAGACACGCGGAAGCGGAATTCTGCGAACACTGAGAAGCAGCACAGCCAAGACCGCTACAAGTCTTGCTTGCTTAGTTCGGCCCATTGAATTGTCAACTCGGCTGGCTGCGAGTTCTGACTCTGCTTTTTGTGCCGTTCCCTTTGCCGTCTACAGAGAAGAGACACATGAAACGACAGTCCCAAGCCCGCACGTAGTGGCCAACCCGTATATATTTTTTTACAGTGAACGCCCCGAGCACTAACGATCCCCGGAGGGTTCGAAACAAACAAACCAACAACACGAGACGCATGGCGCTTTTGGCAACCTGAACCCCCTGGCTTGGAAACAAGGGGCTGGCCGCGTTGAAGCTTCGGCGCACAAGCCGCCACGACCCCCCGCTGCTTTGTTGGGGTTGGCTGAGCGAAGTCAGGGCCCAGTTTCCTCGTTCTGCAATTCTCCCAGTCACGCGTGTCGCTCAATGTTCCATTATCTGAGGTTCCATATAGTAGGCCAGTTAATGTGGCCCCCTTCCCCTGCCCTTGGAGACGAGGCCCCGGGCTGCAGCCTTCTTAGCCCTCCCCTTAATCCAGCATTGGTTCAGCTGCAGTTTTTTGTAGCAAGTTGAATGACCATGATCAGTCTTGATTGGCCAAATTTGTGGTGACATGAACCATGATAGCCCAGCCGAGGCCAAGAATGCCATGCGATGATGGGTGAGCCAAGAGGTTGTAAAACCACACAAAGTGCTAAGCCAGGGAAGGTAAAAGTATTAATGTTTGGAGTGGTTGCCCACATGGTGGTATGACAGAAATTGTACTATGAACAAAGTGCACATGGTATTCGATACAATTTTCATCACCTTCTATCACCCCCCGAACACAATACAGAAATAATTACTGATTATTCACAAGGAATAGGAAGCATGGAAGGCATAACATGGAGGGATATCACACAACATCCACATTCAACCATAACCATCGCAATGAATACAGACTGTAAAGCAGCCTTTAGAGGTTTTGGCAGCAACAATCTGACTCGGCATACACATGCTCAACTCTGCGACTGCATGAACACCCATCCAAGTTTTAAAGCCAACCTTGAAAGGATCCTGGGGCATAAGGCCATTAATGGGAACCAGCAGGCAAATGCACTGCCCAAGATTAAAGGGCATTCCTGTTGAGTGGCTAGATGGCTATGACCCTTTGGTGAACAGAGCAGCAGTACACCATAAAAAAAGGATGCCTTCAACAAATAACATCTAACAACGGAACCATCCCCACACCAAGAAGACGACAGGACGACGGCGTCACCCTGTCATCTTTTTTTTTTTTTTTCTTGTGTTGAGTCTACTATGCTGCCTTTCAAGATGTTAAACCTTCCTGGGAGATCTTTAATAACCGAGCATCAGGTGCTGATTCTTAAACAATTCTGTCTGCCAGAAACACGAGAAAGTATCTAAACTTTTTTTTCTTTTACATTTGTGAATGCGACTGCGATTGCATATTGTGAGTTCAGCATGCCATAGACACAAGTAGAATTGCAATGAGGTTTTTTTGTATGAACTGCCTTTTATTACTTATCCATGGAAATTAAATCCTTTGCTCAGTTATGTCATGTAGCTAGTGTTACTTTTCGTGCATTTTTTTTTTAACTGGTGACTTGTGCCTTTTCGATGCCTATTCTATATTGTATTACTTCCCTGTTGTATTATATTTGCTGGTATCTATCAATTTTCTCATTATTCAAGAGATCGCGACTGTTTAAATTCGTTATTATGTGCTGCCACTCTGTTTTGCATCTCTTCCCTGTTGCGGTAATTGTTAGCCCTTTGTGGTCCGTTGTCGAGCTAAAAAGCGGTGCCCGCCTGCACGTATGGAATGCAAGTAAAGGCTAGATGGGGCAAGCCATTTCATCTACAATCTCCCAGGACGAAGTAACAAGGACTGTGCTGTTTGTAGCGACAGGAAAACAAAAGAAAACAGGAGGGAAACTGTTTTTCTGCAAAACCTGCAGTAAAAACCCTAGCCTGCACCCAGGAGAACGCTTTGAGCGGTTTCACACGCTGCTCAAATATTGGTAAAGGAGTTTCAAGCAGAATGCAAATAAAAAAACTGGCGAAGCTTGTACTAAGTTGCGCAAGGGTTTAACCATATCGAAGCTGGACGATTTCTTTGTATGTAAGCACTGAAGGACACACCACCACGCATTGCATTAGGTTTGAAATTGTTTATTTACACGTTCCGTCATCGCTTTTCACTCTGGTAGTAGTAGTCATCGTCATATCCATCTATATCGTCGTCTTCCTCATGCACAACTGGCGGGCCCAGGTGGTTTTGTCCACAGGCTTTCACATTGCTCCCGAAATGAAACGCATCAGCTTGCGCCAGATCCAGCGGCAACCGGCTTCGCGAACTGGGCGTCTTTAGTCCGAGCTGTCTTGTGCTCCCTCTTGAGGCACTGATGCATGTGAACTGTTTTCTTTGTATTATTTTTTTTTTTGCAACGCCACGCACAAGCCTGAACGACACCGGACGCTCCACGTAAGACGCATTATCATGGGAGTGGTACATGGCAGGCGTAACTATGACCCGGAATTTTTTGATGATGTCGTACACATTACGGCTAGCAACAACAGCTCCGCTGTTAAAAATAAATACCCTGTAAGTTTTTCTTGCACAGTTCGCGTTTTTCTTCGCAGCGCCAAAAACTGGCAAAATAGCTGCAAATCAGAACGGTCAGAAAGGAGGTAAAAGTTCTGGACCACAAAGGTTAGTGTTTATTAATGTGTTGTAAGGCAAGGGATGGCAGCTATTTAAATTTTGTTACGGGCTGCCATTCTGTTTTGTATCACTTTCCTGTTTCGGTTAATTGTTAGTATAAATGTACTCGTAATGCAAGAGACGGCGACTATTTGAATGTTGTTGTTACGTCCTGCCATTCTGTATTGTATCACTTTGTTGTTGTGTTTAATTGTTAGTTTTTATTAAAGGGCTCGTAGGGCGAGAGATAGCAACTATATGAATTTATTGTTGCGTACTGCCATTCTGTTTTGTATCACTACCCGGTTGTGTTTAATTGTTAGTGTTTATTAATGTGCTCGTAATGCAAAACATAGCCACTATTTGAATTTGGTGTTACATACTGCCATTCTGTTTTTTATCACTTCCCTGTTGTGTTAAATTTGTTGGTGTCTGTGAATATGCTCATAATGCAAGAGATAGCCACTATTTGAATTTGTTACATTTGGTACCTTACAATAAATATTTCTCCATTTTTGAGGTGTCTCTTTTTTATGGCTTAACATTATGCTAAACACATGACAGAATTATAAGCAACATTGGCTATGTTATTTACAGATTTTAATCATATGAATTTTGGCCCTTAAGAGCGTGCAGCAAAGCAGGAGAGAATATATTAAATCATCGGGAATACCTTCCTGGTGCTCATCTCCATGAGCAACGCACATTGGCATGCAAACTGCCTGCGCATATTGATAGTTGAATGCGAAGCTTTGTTCATGCGAAATCAAATGGAAAAGAATGTCAAAGCCGCTGCCATCAAACATTCAAACTGCTTGTGTCAAAGTCAAAGCTCAACGAGCAAAGTCCAATCCGTCTGTAAGTCAATGTCCAAACCCTGACGACAACCAAGGCTCGCGAGGAAGCTTTGCGTTCAACCATCACCGTCATTAGACGGAGGGGTGCACGATTTTGCTTTGTCCGCTTTATTCTTGCTGAAAACAGCGCCGCCTCAGTTCAGTTTCAGGGACAGCGGAATGTGTGGCTTGTTGTCAAAACTGCCTAGCATGTCAGGTTTCTGCCTGGGCTTTCGCTTCTCCACATCATTTTTTAACAGCGACGCTGTTCTCTGGCTGGCCTTGACTGTATACAGTCTCTGCTGGTGTCGTGTCGCGCTCTGTCTGGAGCAGTTTTCTCCGCCGCCAAAAACCGGTTCCCGGTGCAGGAAAAATTTACAAAATTAAAATAAGGTCCTAGGGCCTTCTTATTTTGGTATACGGTGGCTTATACTTTCTCTAGTTCCCGTGAAAATGTTTTCCCGGCAATGCATTTGCGTTTGGAGGTGAAGCCGGCTTCAAAGGAGTACTGACACGAAATTTTCGGTTACGTTTTTTTCGCTGCTGTAGGTGCCTATTAGCCCACTAATCACAGAATGGCACATTAGACGGTCGATTGCAGCGTAAACAATTATTTACGGCGTCGTTTATTCGTGTCAGTTTCGGTTGCGACAAAACGAACACCGAGCGGCCGCCATGACAGGAGGTAGCACCTGACGTCACCATTCTTGTCGCACCGCTGCCGCTCTGGATGCGCGCTCGCTCGCCAAGACTGGCCGAGGTCTTCACCATCCCCATGTGCGGGCAGCATGACGTCAGTCCCAAAACCATGACGTGTACACACGGTGTAGCAGCGTGCGCTAACCACAACCAGCGCGTTGGCTTCGTCACGGGAGCCCCGACGTCGGCAGTTTGGGGCAAGTAGCAGATGATGTCATGTCGGCCCGCTTTGGGCTTTCTCGTGCGGGCGAAGAATAAAATGTATTTAAAATATGTTGCGCCGAGCGGTTGCTGTTGAAACTTGCTGAGAGATATCTCCTGATAAAAAGGAAGCATTTTACATAGTTATCTCAGCTTTGAAATTTCGTGTCAGTACTCCTTTAAGGGGTAGTGACAAAAGTGACACAATAAAGGAGTAGTGACACGTTCAGAACGGCAGCGGTGCGACAAGAATGGTGACGTCAGGTGCTACTTCCTGTCAAGCATTTTACATAGTTATCTCAGCTTTGAATTTTCGTGTCAGTACTCCTTTAAAAAGCTGAGATAACTATGTAAAATGCTTCCTTTTTATCAGGAGATATCTCTCGGCAAGTTTCAACAGCAACCGTTCGGTATAACATATTTTAAATCAATTTTAATCTCTGTCCGCACGAGAGAGCCCACAGCGGGCCAGCATGACATCATCTGCTACTTGCCCCAAACTGCCGACGTCGGAGCTCCTGCCGACGCGCTGGCTGCGGTTGGCGCACGCTGCTACACCGTGTGTACACGTCATAGTTTTGGGACTGACATCATGCAGCCCGGGCGCGCGGGGATGGTGAAGACCTCAGCGAATATGGGCGAGCGCGTGCGCTCGTTCGCACGCGCGTTCAGAACGGCAGCGGTGCGACAAGAATGGTGGCGTCAGGTGCTAGTACCTCCTGTCATGGCGGCCGCTCAGCGTTCGTTTTGTTGAAACCGAAACTGACACGAATAAACGACGCCGTAAATTATTGTTTACGCTGCGATCGACCGCCTAATGTGCCATTCTATGATTAGTGGGCTAATAGCTAGCACCCATAGCAACAAAAAAACGTAACACGAAAATTCGGTGTCAGTACTCCTTTAAAATCGCCCAACCATTTCTGCACCCTTCTCACTCAGAGTCAAATAGCAAGTGTCTGAACACACTGTCTCCTTTTCAGGTACCTGTAAAACATCCGGTAAGCACGATTTTACCCCCATGGCAAGTTCGCCCTGTGCTATGTGGCTTGTGATTCGTAAAAATTGAGAAAAATCGAGTTGCAAGAAGTGCAATTCTCCACCGTGTCCTGTGCTGTGCACGGTCCCAATTTTACTGCAAGTGCAACCATGAATATAAACCAGTATATTTACGGCGGAGGCCTATGCCGTTTTACTTGTTGCAAGTCATATCATTGAACATAATAGCCCTAGGCGTTAATTTATACATACTCTTTGAGTGTGGTGCATGCATTGTCATCCACAAAGTCATCCATAAACTACGCCATCAATCTTGTTCTAAAGACCATTATCTCTGCATATGCCCCGAATCTTGAACTGACTGTGTGTTGGGTGCCTGGCCACTCTGGGATCGCCGGTCAAGAGACCGCCGTTCTTATGGCCACTGCTGCTGCACTTGCAAATGCACTGCACATACCAACAGCACCCTATACTGTCCTCAAGCCACACATCAAAAAGCACCTTCGCAATACATGAGAAGCAGATTGGAATGCGCTGACAGACAAGTTACACTTAGTAATAAGAAGTGGCCTTGGCCAGTAAAAAGAAGTGTCCTTGGCCAGGTTACGGATAGGCCACACACATGTGACTCCCTCTCGCCTGCTCACTGGATCAGCAAGACCCCTCTGCGGCGAGTGGAGAGAGAGCCTGTATACGTAATCCACATACTCATTCAATGCAAGGCACTTATACAACACGACGCAAACACTTCCCACAACTATACAGACTCCACATCCCACTACACCCACCGTTTTTCCTGTCTGACGATCCCATGTTTTCTGTCAAGCGTGTTTTTAAATATTTACCCGAAGTAAAATTTTTAGACCTAATTTCAGACCACGCATAATGCCAACCTGGTATTCTACACCAGCTATTCTCATTTTTTTACTGATTTTACTTTTGTTCCTGTTGAGCGATTTTAGTGTTTACGTCTTCATCCCTCATACATCACCACTGCTTTGGCGCTCTTTGCCTCAGGTAGCCTTGCGCCATTAACGTCCAACCGTCATCGTCATGATCACGAGCTTATTGATGGATCGCGGCGGAGAGAAGAGACCATCTGCCGCCTTTCATCAAGCCCTTCCAGAAGCGGGCATCGCCTTCCCTGAGCCGGGAGTACCATAAGGAGGCGGTAATTACCGTGTGGACTTTGGCAACTGCCACTTGGATAGACAAAGGATGTAGTTGCTCCGTTACCAATTCTCCCCAGCTCTGACATCCCTTTGGGTCGCCGTGCTTCCAAATAAAAAATAATAATCATATTTTTCTCCAGCTGATTTCGACCAAAGAAGGCATTCTTGCCCACTCAGTTTCTTTAGCGATAACCAGAAGCAGGTGGAAGGCCTGGTCATCATATTGTACTGCTAAATTTACGATTTCCTCACTAGGTCAGATGGAGGCGAAAAGCAAAAAACACCCGTGTGCTCGAGATTTCGGCGCATGTTAAAAATCCCCAGGTGGTCGAAATTAATCCGGAGCCCTCCACTTCGGCTAGCCTCATATAACTGCGTAGTTACGGCGCGTTGAGCCCCATAATCAATCAAAGAGGCCGCAGTCGAGCAGCATCGACATGAGCGCCCAGATGAGCGACCAAGACGTGGTACAGCAGACTATTAAAAATGACCGCGACAGTGCCACTATACCTCCTTTCCAAAAATTTTTGCACACGTGCAGGCCGTGGCAAAGAAAATGAGTGTCGAAACCACCAGCCGACGAGCAGGCGTCTGCCAGCAGGATCGTGGCGTTGCAACAAAAAATTCGGATCAATATTTTCTAAGAAACGTGTTCATTCCATTCATAAACTACGTGTTAGCACAGTTGCACCAACGCCGCTGCACAAACTCTAACATTGTCGTGTGCTTTTCGAACGGTTCGAATAGCAGAGGACAACGTTAGGGTATTTTTGTGCAATTGTACCATTCGAAATATTACCAGTGCAGGGCGATCGCGAGAAGGCAGCGGAAAATCTCGTAGCCGGTTTTGCACGGGTCGGATGCAGAGGCTGCTTTGGGGGAGCTGCGACTTTGGTGGGCAAAGTGGATGAACATACAGAGCAGCAAGCCTCCTCCCCAGCACAGGAACAGCTGCCCTTTCTCACTGCGACTGCAGGATCTGTCCGAATGTGCAGAATTTGCTTCAGATTCTAGTCACCCTTCCAGTGACAACTGCCACCGCAGAGAAAACATTTTCGAATATGAGATTGTTAAAGAACTAGCGCTCCACAGTGTCCCGGGTACGGTCGGCCTGGTGCTTCTGTACTCCCACAGAGGCGTTGATATCAGCGTATCAGAAGTCATTGACTGCTTCGCTAAAGTTCCCCGCCGAGTAAGCTGCGTCCTTTTTTTTAAATATTATTTGTGAATACCCTCAGTGTGAATACATTGAAGGGGGGAGTGGGGTACGAAATACAACAACAACAAAACGTAGCAGCCTAAATATAAAATATGCAACTATATACATTGTGCAGGGGCTCAAATTGCACGTAGGCGAAAAGCAAAAACGCCCGTGTGCACGAGATTTCGGCGCACGTTAAAGATCCCCAGGTGGTCAAAATTAATCCGGAGCCCTCCACTACGGCGCGCCTCATCGCCTGCGTTGCGTCGGCGCGTTAAACCCTACAATCAATCAATCAAATCAATCAAATTGCACGTACGTACATACGATAACATCAAAGGTGTTTATCCAAGGCACGCCGCTTTGTTAAAATAAGGTTACACAACGGTATTATGAACAGCAGCATTAAATAACTCGGAATGAACGATTGCAGCAATACCACGGGGAAGGTGGTTCCATGCAGTCTTTTGACGTTGACGGATAGATGATTTAGAAAAAGTTGTTGCATGGCATGAAATTTGGCCTACTTTGTGGGAGTGGTCAAGACGTGAAGATACATATGACAGAGGGGTTAAAAGAAAGTCGTGAAGGCTATCATGATAAAACATTTTATGGAAAAGGCAGAGCCGAGCGATTTTACGACGCGTGGTGAGCAGTGGCAGTCCCAAGTTCAATTTCATCGTAGGCACACTGGATGCTCGCTGATAGTTAAAAAGAATGAAACGCGCAGAGTTTTGTATCATTTCTAGTTGATGAATAAGTACTACGTGAGGATCTCATATCGATGAGGAGTACTCGAGTTGGCTGCGGACAATGGATTTGTAAAAAAGTAGCTTGATAGAAGAAGAAGCAGACTGAAAGCTTCGTTTAAGATACCCCAGCATGCTATTTGTTTTGTTAGTGATAGAGAATCTGTAAAATAGAGAACCTGTCAAAAATCATTGCAAGTAATAGAAACGATGCCATCTCTGCTTCATAAGAGTGTAATTGCAGTAACAAAGCACTGTACATTAGTTTTAGAAACCACAGAGATTGTACTCGTTCGCTGCAACAGCCAACGCCATATTCTAGGATTATCACGATATTGTAAAATTAAGGACACCAACCTTGCTCTGACAAAACCTGGTTTACGTGGTGTTTTTCAACAAAACCTTGAGCTATGGCAATGTTCAACTACCTGCACCGTCTGCGACATAGGTAAAACTTTTGACTTTTGCCTTTTAAGAGCGAGGCTCGTTAGCAAATCGAAATGTTTCGTGTCCGCAGTTAAAAATTTAAAGAAGTTGCCGTGCGCGCGCATGTGAGCGCGGGCCTCGCGGAGACCGCCCGGCAGTTAACAAAACCAAGAAGAGCGCCCGTGAGCGCGCGCTCGTGAGCTCGTGCCTCGCGGCCACCACCCAGCAGTTAAACATGCACCGGAGGGTGCACGTTTATCACGCCAAACATACCCACTTAGAGAGATTGGCCAAGATTCCCCCCCCCCCCCCCCGCCTCCCTCCACACACACACACACTAAAAAAAAAACAAAGAAAAGCTCCAGCGTAATCGTGGCAACACTTTCGCTATCGCAATCGCATTGCTCGCATCATTCGACGGCTCCGCTCACGATGTAGGTCGCATGCATCTTAGAAGTGCGCTGCATCTTAGAAGTGCGCTGCATTCGCATGCATCTTAGAAGTGCGCTGGCTCAGGCGCAGGGATGGGTCGCAACGGGTCGTCCGCACGCCCAATGAGGAGGCGGCTCGATTGATTTGATTGTAGGGTTTAACGCGCCGACGCAACGCACGCGATGAGGCGCGCCGTAGTGGAGGGCCTCGGATTAATTTTGATCACCTGGGGATCTTTCACGTGCCCCGAAATCTCGTGCACACGGGCGTTTTTGCTTTTCGCCTACATCAGAAAAGCAGCCGCCGCGGCCGGGAATCGAACCCGCGTCCTCGTGCTCAGCAGAGGAGGCCGCTCGCCTCGAGGCTTGTCGCGCTTCGAGTTCGGAAGCGACTAGAGCGCCAACACGGACCACGTGGCCACAAAGAATGCTGCCAGGAAACGCAAACGGGCGAAGGTGCGTGAGCGGTACCGGCAACGTCCAGCCGATACCGCTCGTCAGCAGGGGGAACGTCCATCGGTAACGGCAACCGACGCTCGGTTCAACCGTGAGTGGTGAAACGTGGTAACGCACACACAGCGGTTAATGACCAATTATAACTTACAAAAATGAAGGAAGCTAGCGCGTATACCAACAAAGATGAAGCAAAGGTCGTTGCAGCAACGAACAAGCAAATCGGCTGCAATCGTGGACTTAAACCGTCGTGATGGTCGTGAAGGTTGCGTACAGCTTCGCTACCTGCAAGTCTCACGCGTTAGTGTGAGCTTCCTTCATTTTTGTCATTCTATTGTTCTCAAATAGACCCTTCTGTTACAACGGGCGCAACAAAATTTGTCTTACACTAGGGCACCTTTCAAATGCGCGTTTTATTTATTTTACACATTTGGACTTTTCAGTCGACCTTAATGATCCTGTTACACCACGACGCCAGTATTCTAAAAGCACATCATGACTTCAGTTGCCATAGTTTTCTTTTTGCCTAGGTTTAGTGTATTTCTATGCGTGGGGTTAACCTCATATGCTCGCCTAACTTTTAACCTCATGTGCTCGCTGAACTTTATTCTTTCTTTGCCTTGTTTTATGCTCTATGTACAGGGACTGTTGCTTAGATATGTGGGTTAACTGCAGCTTTCAAATTTAAGTGTCCTGTTACTAGGTGTTCTGTATAAGTGTACACGTACGGTAAATTTTAAAGGAACTTTGAAAGATGTCAAGGCGTTCAAAGAAGCGGTTGTAAGAATTCTGTATTCTGCGCACAGGAGAATGATTCGAGTTGCGCGCAGCGGTCAAGAACGGGCGATGCCACCTGGTGGGCCTTTGCAGAACACTAAACTCTGAACAGTTAAGCAGGTCTGCGCAAGAAAGGTCA